>NW_025186763.1:0-886 GCF_004010195.1 Chiloscyllium plagiosum | reverse complement strand
CCAGTTGAGGCCATCTCCATTGTTACCAAACTTGGTGATCAGCCTCTGCTCGCCCACTTTTCATTGTTGCCTGTCCCGAAGTCCCCCTTGGAGGAAGGTCCGAGGTCGAATGTCCCGAATTGCTGAAGTGTTCTCTGACTGGGAGGGAACACTCCTGTCTGTTGACACTCATAACAACGCCACCCCCCCCCACCCCATACACACACACACACACACACTCACACGCACACACACACGCACACACACACGCACACACATACACACGCACAAACACACAAGCACAAATATGTTTGTGGGGTGAATTTATATTTGCAGAACTACATTTTACTTTGCTCAAAAACTGCATGAACTACAGAGCTAAGGAGAGACTTGTGGCAGCTGCCAGAATCAGGTGGCTCAGCGGTTAGCACTGCTGACTCACAATACCAGGGTCCCAGGTTCAATTCCAGCCTTAGACAACTCCCTGTGTGGAGTTTGCACATTGCTCTGGTTTCCCCCCACAGTACGAAGGTGAATTGGCCATGTTAAATTGCCCATAGTGTTACCTGTTTCCCCACTGGATGTAATCTAATCCAGGGGAAGGATCTGAAGGCCCTAATTTACGAGGGCTCTAAGCTCATGCCTTTCCAGGACTTCTCAGTTGTGGTAAACCAGAAAAGAAAACCTTACGATGATGAGCCTAAGACATAGGAATGGAAGTAAGGCCATTCAGCCCATCGGGTCCACCCCGCCATTCAATCGTGAATGATGGGCACTTCAGTGCCACTTGGTGGCACTCTCATCGTCACCCTTAATTCCTTGTGTGATCAGAATTTATCAATCTCTGCCCTGAAGACAATTAACGTCCTGGCCACCGCTGCGCTCCACGGCAATGAATTCCACAGGC
>NW_025186762.1:0-2978 GCF_004010195.1 Chiloscyllium plagiosum | reverse complement strand
CAGATCCTTGTGGCACACCACTAGTAACCAGATTTCAGGCTGAATACTTTCCATCAACCACCACTTGCTGCCTTCTTTCATAAAGCCAGTTTCTAATGCAAACTGCTAAATCACCCTCAATTCCATACCTCTGCATTTTCTCCAACAGCCTATCATGCGGAACCTTATCAAAGGCTTTACTGAAGTCCATGTATACCACGTCAACTGCCCTACCCTCATCCACATGCTTGGTCACCTTCTCAAAAATCTCAATGAGATTTGTGAGACACGACCTGCCCTTGACGAAACCATGTTGACTATCTGAAATCAAATTGTTGCTTTCTAGATGATTAAAAATCTGATCTCGTATAATCCTTTACAAAACTTTTCCTACAACAGAAGTAAGGCTCACTGGTCTATAATTATTTGGGTCATCTCTGCTGCCCTTCTTGAACAAGGGCACAACATTTGCAATCCTCCAGTCCTCTGGTACTAAACCTGTAGACAATGACAACTCAAAGATCAAAGCCCAAAGGCTCTGCCATCTCCTCCCGAGCTTCCCAGAGAATCCTCGGATAAATCCCATCTGGTCCAGGGGACTTGTCTACTTTCACTCCTAGAATTGGTAACACCTGTGCGTAACAAACCTTGATCCTTTCCAGTCTAATATCTCGTACCTCAGTCTTCTCCTCTACAATATTCTCCTTTTCCTGAGTGAAAACCGATGAGAAATGTTCGTTTAGCACCTCTCTGATCTCCACCGGGTCCACACACAACTTCCCACTTCTGAATTGACTGGCTCTATTCCTACTCTAATCATCCTTTTACCTATCGAAAGTTCTGTTTGCTAAAGACTGCTCGTGTCCTCTCTTTGCTCTTCTTAACTCTCTCTTTAAATCCTCCCTCGCTGATCTGTAACTCTCCATCGCCTCATCTGAACCATCTTGCCTCATCAACACATAAGCCTCCTTCTTCTGCTAGTGCTCACCTACAACTAAATCAAACATCTGGCCTGGTTCATTACCAAGCACCAGATCCAGTGTGGCCTCCCCTCTTGTCGGCCCTTCGACATACTGTGTCAGGAAACCCTCCTGTACACATTAGACAAAAACTGATCCATCCGATGTACTAGAGTGATAGCATTTCCAGTCAATGTTGGGGAAGTTAAAGTCCCCCATAATGACCACCCTGTTCCTTTCACTCCTACCCAGAATCGTTTTGCTGATCCTCGCCTCCACCTCCCTGGAACTCTGCGGAGGCCTATAAAAAAACTCCAAGCAGTGTGACCTCTCCTCTCCTGTTTCTAACCTCAGCCCACACTACCTCAGTAGACGGGCCCTCCTCAGGGTAGTGTCTGAGGCTCTGGCCCTAGCCTAGCTGCTTCAACACCCTTCTCTCCAGCATAAAGTCAGGAGTGGGGATATCCGCTGATGATTGCACAATGTTCAGCATCTTTCACAATTTCTCAGATACTGAAGCAGTTCATGCTCAAATGCAGCAAGATCTGGACAATATCCAGGCTTGGGCAGACGTGGTAAATAATGTTCACACCACACAAGTATCAGGCAATGACCATCACTAATTAGATCCAATCTAACCACCATTGCTGGATCCCCCGCTATCAACATCCTGGGCTTCCTATTGATCAGAAACTCAACTGGACTCACCACATAAACACAGCGGCTTCAAGAGCAGGTCAGAGGCTGGGAATACTGCAGCGAGTAACCCACCTCCTGACTCCCCAAATCCTGTCCACCATCTACAAGGCAGGAGTGTGATGGAATACTCCCCACTCGCCCTCGATGGAGGCAGCTCCAACAACACTCAAGAAGCTCAACACCATCCAGGACAAAGCAGCCGCTTGATTGGCACCACATCCACAAACACCCACTCCCTCCAACCCCGACGCTCAGTAGCAGCAGTGTGTACAATCTACAAGATGCACTTCAGAAACTCACCAAAGATCCTCAGACAGCACCTTCCAAACCCACGACTACTTCCATCTAGAAGGACAGGGGCAGCAGATAGATGGGAACACCACCCCCTGCACGTTCCCCTCCGAGCCACTCTCCATCCTGACTGGGAATATATATTGCCGCTCCTTCCATGTCACTGAGTCAGAGTACCGCTGTAATGACGTTGTCTGTCTCCCTACAGCCCAGGAGCCCCCCAACAAGGCAGCTGACCAGCTCCTCAATGAGGACTATTTCAGGATGGGCAATAAATGCCAGTGACACAGATCCCTGCACCAAATGACGTAAAATAACCTCCTGTACCTAGCCTGCACGTTCTCCTTTGTCTGAAAGCGCACAGTATGAGTATTGACCTGTCCGGCCTATGGTGGCAGTTGCCTTGGAAACCAGAGTGAGAGGCTGGTTTGGGACCTGTCCTTGAGTGAGGGTAGGAGTTTTGTGGCAGGTGTCAGGGATCGCTTGTGGCTTATGATCCCAGCTGGGGGTGGGGTGGAAGTACTGAGGGCTGGCTTGGCGTGGTGCCATCCAGCCAGGCTGACAATGGGTTTGTCAATGGTCTACCTACAGTATAGAAGTGTTCCTCACTGCCTGAGATGTGACCGGTTCTGTCCTCCATTGCAAGGTACCATCAGCCAGCCCGCTGGAGAGCCCAGAGCAGCGGTCATTCCGTGCCAGACAGAAATACTTTGAAATTGATGTGAAACAGCAGGTAGCAGAGAAACCCAAGCGAGTGTCACTGGTGGCAGAGGATGATCTGAGGAAGATGAAGGAAGAGGAAGGTAAGACATGTCAGTGTGGCCTGGGGGGGGGGGAGTGGGGCGTTCCTGTCATTAACCTGGAGACTGCACCAGGGAAACCCTTAGTGCTTTTCCAACACGTTTCCAACAATCCTGCTTCCTTCGCACGGCTCCCAAGGCTGTTGCTGCTTCTGGAACATTCCGCTCATGAGAAACTGTTGTAACCATTGACCAAATTTTCACCTTTTTCCCCGATGTCATCCCTGTCACCTACACCTCGACAGCAGAC
>NW_025186761.1:0-2978 GCF_004010195.1 Chiloscyllium plagiosum | reverse complement strand
GTCCGTACTATCTGGACCCAGACAAAAGCACTGGATCACGATCAAGATAACCCAGATCAAGTCCCAATGAGACTGCTGTTGACCTTCACCCTCAAAGTCCACTGAGGAGGTGGTCATTAGTCTCAGTGTTGTCACAGATTAAGTTCTTCCAGAGATTCATGATTCATTCTAGATTTTACATAAGGGTGTGATGTTGTCAGGTGACATTTGGGAAGACATGAGGATAAAATATAAAAGGAGAGAGAATTATATAGCTGTCCTTCCTTTCTTAAATACAAGGACCAAAATTGCACACAATACTCTAAATGCAGGCTCACTAACATCCTCTGTAGTTTTAACAGGATTTCTCTACTTTTGAATTCCAACCCCCAGCCATAAAGGTGAAAATTCCTTTCGCCTTCTCAATTACTGGCTGCACCTGCACTAACTTTCTGTGTTTCATGCACAATACTACCCAGATCACTTTGTTGGAATCTCTCACTATTTAACTAATAGTCGGCCTTTAGATTAATCCGACCCAAGTGCATGGTCTCACACTTTCTGACATTAAATTCCGTCCACTGTGTATTAGTGTTTCATTTCCAATTTGGTCTTCTCTTTGTGATTGACCATCTCAATGCATCTTTCAGTAGCATGCCCCATTCCCATTTGTTGATGGCCCTGACACTTGATGATCTAACCCTTTCCTGCTGGTTCCATTCAATGACAGGCAGGAGGTGGAAGAACACAGCAAGTCAGGCAGCATTAGACGGTGGAGAAGTTGATGTTTCAGGTGTAACCCTTCTTCAGGAATGGGGTTGGGTGTAGAGGAAGCTGCAAATAAAGGGGGTAGTGGGGACAGGATGATGAAGTGGCGATTGGTGATGACACGTAGATGGTACAACTTGGTTGGTCAATGGAAGGAATGAATCTGTTGGTGGCAGGGAGGATAGGGGCTGGGAAGGGAGTTGGGGGAAGGGAAGAGTGGTTATTAGAAATTGGAGAACTTAATGTTGAGTCATCTGGGTGTTGGCTGCCCAGACGGAAGATGAGGTATTGTTCCTCCAATTTGTGGTTTGGTTTATTATGGCAATGGAGGAGGCTGATGATGGTCATGTCGGAAAGGGAATGGGAAGGGGAATTGAAATGGGCGGTGACTGAGAGGTCTGGTCGGCCCCTGCAGGCCTGGCTGAGATGCTCAGTGAAACATTCCCTAAGTTTATGTTTGGTCTTCCCAATGTGGAGAAGACCACATCGCGGGCACCTGATGCAGTGAACTAGGTTGGAGGAGAAGCAGGTGAACCTCTGTCTCACCTGGAAGGACCGTTAGGGGCCCTGGATGGAGGTGAGGGGGTGGTGTACCATCAGGCTTTGCATCTTTTTGGGTTACAGGGGAAGATTCCTGCGGGTTCAGGAGGGTAGGTGGGCAGGTGGCACAACCAAGAATTGTCAAAGGGAACAGTCCTTGTGGAAGGCAGCCAGGGGTGGGGAGAGGAAGATGTTCTTGGTGGTGTGGTCTAGTTGGAGTTGCTGGAAGTGTTTAAGGATGATGCGTTAATTGGTACAGGGATTGATAATAATTGAGGACAATGGGGACTCTGACTTTATTGTGTTTGGAGGGGGGTGGGTTTACAGCAATGGAACGGGAAATGGAAGTGGTGCAGTGAATGACATAAGGAGGAAAAGCACGTTGTTCATAACAGGTGGACATCCGTGATCAGCAAAATGTCTCGTCATCTGAGCAGATGGAGTGGAGGCAGAGGAATTGGGAGAATGGGGTGGAGTTCTTGCAGGATACTGGTTGGGAGGAGGTGTAGTCCAGGTAGTAATGGGAGTCTGTGGGTTTGTGGTAAATGTCTGTCTGAAGATTATCGCCATAATTGGAAATGGAGAGGTGAAGAAATGGCAGGGAGGTGTCTGAGATGGATGAAGCGAAGTTGAGGACAGGGTGGAAGTTGTGGGGAAAGTCAATGAACTGCTCCAGTTCAGCCAGGGTGCAGGATACTGCACCGATGTAGTCACTGATATAATGGCAGAAGAGTTGGGACACAGTGCCTGTATAGTTGCTGAAGAGGGACTGGTCGACATCGCTCAACCGGGTGCCCATCACCACCCCCTGGACCAGTTTGGCTAGACGGAGGAGTGTCTTGGTGGAGGGGGACTGGATGGGTCTGTTGCAGAGGAAAAGGTGTTGGGCCTGGAGGCTATCCTTGTGGGGTATGGACATATATAAGGACTGCACATCCATAGTGGAGATAAGGCACTTAGGGCTGGGGAACTGGAGGTTACTGAAGAGATGGAGGGCATGGTTGGTGTAGCAGATATAGGTGGGCAGTGCCTGAACCCATGAAGAAAGTTGAGGTAGGATGAGAGGAGTTCGGTGGGGCAGGGGCATGCTGAGACGATGGGTCAACCGGATAGTTGGGCTTGTGGATCTTGGGGAGCATGTAGAACTGGGCAATGCAGGGCTGGGAGACTATGAGATTGGAGACAGTGGAGGGGAGATCACTGGAGGCAATGGGGCATTGACAGTGTGAGTGATTTTGGCTTGATGGGTCACGGCGGGGTTATGGGCAAGGGGGAAGTAGGACGTGGTATCTGAGAGTTGGCGTTTGGCCTCTGTGACATTTAGGTTTGTTCCCCAGCCTAACACCAACCCACCTTTGTCAACGGGTTGGATGGTGAACCAAGGGTTGGCGCAGAGAGAGTGGAGTGCTCAATTGGAGGGGGTGTGGTTGGCGAGGGTGAGGGGAGAAATTGAGGCGGCTGATGGCACATCAACAGTCAGCAATGAAAAGGTCTCAGGTGTGTACACAACTGGTGGTGGGGGGGTAACCAAATAGAGGAGGAAAGTGGGAGGTGGGAGTAGAGGTCCTCAGAGGGAGGTTGGGAGTTTTTGTTAAAGAAGAAGACACGGAAGTCAAGGCGGCGATAGAAGAGCTCCACGTCGTGGTGGGTGTGGGACGTTTTGAGGTGGGGTCGGACGGGAATGACCATGA
>NW_025186760.1:1522-2978 GCF_004010195.1 Chiloscyllium plagiosum | reverse complement strand
TATCGCATTATCGCAGTAATCTTCAGCTTCTACTCAATCTTCAGCAGCTACAACAACCCTATTTATCACTGTACATTCCTCCAATATCTGTACTCTACATATCTCTCTAACCCCCTCCAAAGCAGGACACCCTTCGTCGTCTCTCTAAGCTTCTCCAGCACCTTCAATGCTGTTTAATTGCAATTTCCTTCAGAATCTTGACGACTCCCTCTTTTTCGAACCACCTCCGGCACATACATCCCTCTTGATTTCTCTAACATCCTCCAAATCCAACACTCCTCCCTATCTCTAAACCTCCTCCTAGCCCTAGACCGCACCGTATCTCCCTAACCACCTCCAGCCCCTAGAACCGCCCCTAACTCTCTGACCACATCCAACCCCACAAGCCTCCCTATCTCTCTAATCTCCTCCAGCACCCAAAGCGATTTCCATTTCTCGAACTTCTTACAAACACTGCCTCCCTCCCAATCGCTCGAACCACCTCCAGCCCCGCTACCCCTCCCTGTTTCACTAACTACCGCCAGCTCCTACACCTCCTTAACTATAACCACCTCCATACCTAACTCTCTAACTACCTCCAGCTTCCAAACCCCTGCCTATCTTGAACCACATCCCGCCCGTACACACTTACCTATCTCACTAATCACTTCCAACCCAACACCATTACCTATCACTCTAACCTCCTTTAGCACCCATACCCCACATTTTCTATCACCCCCTCCAAACTCTACGTCCCTTTCAATCTTTCTAACCTCCTCCAAAACCTACAGCTCTCCCCATCTCTCTAAAAACTCCAACCACTACACCCCTCCATATCCCTCTACCCACCTCCAGACCCCATACCACTCCCTATTTGTCTAAAAACCTCCACCTCCCAAACCCCTTCTCTATCTCTATTTGTCTAAAAACCTCCACCTCCCAAACCCCTTCTCTATCTCTCGAAACACCTGCAGCCCGTATACCCCAAATTAGTCGAACCACTTCCAACCCTTACACAAGTCCCCATCTCTCTAACCTCCTCCCAAGTGCTACAGCCCTCCCTATCTCTACCCTGAACTGCTGCAACCCTCCCCAAACCGTGGGATAGAATTAAGAAAACATCAGTAGCCTGTTCGAGTATGCACATGCGTCGCTATCTCTGTAATATGGAGTAATCTTCAGGTTTGATTTCCTATTTTTGTAACAACCCCCAGACTAGAAAACCACGATTATCTCCTGCAGATTTTGCACATCTTTATTTCTGTAATTTCCTCCAACATCTACTCAGTTCCAAACTGCTGTTATCACCTCTTTCCGCATCCGGTCCCTCTCCCAATGAACTCCTCCAGCATCTACTCCACATTCTATATTCTCCAGCCCCTGACTCCATCTCTGTCCCTGTAACATTCTCCAGCACCTAAACCCCACCCTATCTCTGTAACAATCCCTAGACCCGACACCAACTCCTTGTCACTGT
>NW_025186760.1:0-1062 GCF_004010195.1 Chiloscyllium plagiosum | reverse complement strand
CTTCTCTGTGACATCTCCCTATCCCTGTAATATTGTCCCGCCCCTGCACCCCACCCAATCTCTCGGCCCACCTCCATCCTGCACACCACTCCCTCTCTCTCAAACCACCTCCAGTTCCCGGACACATCCCTGTCGCTCGAATTAACTCCAGCCCATATACTCCCCATCAGTCGAACCACTTCCAGCACCTACACAAGTTCCTATATCTCTAACCTGAGCTGTTGCCCCCCTCCCCATACCCTGTGAAAGAATTTAGAAAAAAAATGAGTAGACTGGTGGAACATGCACGTGTCTCTCTATCTCTGTAACATCTTGTCCCTTGCTTTCCTGTTTCTCTAACATCCCCCAGACTATAAAACCATAATTGCCTTCTATAGATTTCACTCATCCTTATTTCTGTAACTTCGTCCAGCGTCGATACAGCTCTAAAATTCAGTTACCATCTCCTTCGCGTCCCGTCCCGCTTCGAGAAACCTCCTCCAGCTTGTATTCCATTTTGTATATCCTCCACCCTCTGACTCCATCTCTGTCCCTGAAAAAATCCCCAGCACCTAAATCCACCATAACCTTTTAACAATCTCTGCACCCGACACCAACTCCGTGTCACTGTAAAACGCTTCAGCACCAACACATAATCCCTATCCCTATCCAGTCACTCTATACAGTCAAGACAGGAATTCTTGGACATCATCAGAAATACACACATAGACAAGGAAGAAACCATGGTCTCATTTGATGTAACAGCACTGTTCACCTCTATCAACAAAGCCCGAGCCAGAGAAAGAGTAGCCAACCTGCTGGACATACAGAACAGACAACAAGACCGGAAACCGATCAAGAAAGAGTGCATACTCGAAATACTGGACCTGTGCCTCACAACATACTTCACATTCAACAGCCAAATATATGAACAAATCAACCCATGGGCTCACCAATCTCTGGACTCATAGCAGAAGCAGTAATGCAAAGGTTAGAACAAACAGTCGTACCGCAAATTCAACCAAACTCTGGGTCAGATATGTGGATGAGACCTTTGTCATCATTAAAAACACAGAAATAGAG
>NW_025186759.1:0-2978 GCF_004010195.1 Chiloscyllium plagiosum | reverse complement strand
GGCTGTCCTGCAGCAGCTTCCACTGTTGCTGGCCACGTTCAGGCTGGTCATTCTGGCTGGAGACTTCAACTGTATCATTGGTGCAGATGGATGATTTGGGGGGGGACAGTAAACTGGATGCCACGTCCAGAGTCCTGGTGGAAACGGACAAAGATGCTAAGCTGCATGACGTCTTCAGCACCCCTGCAGTCGGAGCACAGCTTAGATACACCTGGTCACGGGCAGACGGGTCTATCCGCTCAAGGATAAATTACCTGTTTGTGTCCCGCTCTCGGTCAGATCCACCGAAGTCAAGCCGGTATTCTTCTCTGACCACTGCCTCCTGCTGGCTGACTGTCACCTACAGGACAAGCAGCCGGCTGATAAGGGAACGTGGAAGCTGAACACCAAGCTGTTGACCCCGGGAAACATTGAGGAGCTCAACAGGGACTACTCAGGTTGGAGAACCGTGAAGTCCCTATTTGAGTCCCCAGTAAAAGGGAACATCAAGAGGTTCTTCATCCTCAAAGGTGTTCAGGTGAGAGAGAGGCGGGGAAAACTGTCCCAGCTCCAGGAAAGTATGCAGAACCTGCTCCTGCTGCAGACGATGGGGGTTGATGTCACAGAGGACCTCCAGGAGGTGAAGAGCCAGCAAGCCTCGCTCTTTGCCTCAGAGGCCTCCAAGATAATATTCCAGTCCAGGGTCTGCTCGGTGGAGCAGGACATGACGTGCTCATGTTTCTTCTTCCAGAAGGTGCACAAAGAGAGCTCTGTGCTCAGCAGCCTGAAGGAAGAAGATGGCTCGATAACGTCATCTCAGGCTGACGTGAGGAGGATCACCAAACCTTCTATGCAAATCCTTCTATGCCAGACACCCGGCCTCCTAGTCATTCCTGTCCTCTATCACGGAGGTCTTAAGACGACAGAACACGGGAGAGGCTAGACCAGCCGCTATCTCTGGATGAGCTGACCAAGGCCCTCGAGTCCTTTGAAACGACTAAAACTCCTGGAAGCGACGGCTTACCGGTCGAGCTCTATTCCGCTCTGTGGGACTTGATTGGCCAGAACCTGCTGGAGGTGTATGTTAGCATGCTTCTGGCAGTTACCATGACTGAATCCATGAGGAAAGGCATCATCACCCTCATCTACAAGCGGAAGTGGGAGAGGGAGGAAATCAGAAATTGGAGACCAATCTCACTATTGAATGTGGATTACAAACTTTTGTCAAAGGTTATCGCCAACCGGGTCAGGTCTGCTCTGGGGTCGGTGATTCACCCTGACCAAACCTGTGCTGTACCGGGTAGGAAGATTGCTGAGAGTCTCGCACTCCTCAGGGGTACGATCGCCTACGTGCAGGACAAAGGGTTGGACACCTGCCTCATCAGCCTGGACCAGGAGAAAGCCTTTGACAGGATATCACACAGCTATATGAGAGATGTTCTCTCCGAAATGGGCTTTGGGGAGGGAATCTGCAATTGGATCAGACTGCTCTACACCAACATTGTCAGTGCAGTCTCAATCAATGGGTGGGAATCAGAGAGCTTCTCAGTCAGATCTGGAGTCAGGCAGGGCTGCCCTCTCTCTCCTGCCTTATTTGTGTGCTGCATAGAGTCATTTGCCGAGTCCATCAGGAAGGATGCAAGCCTGAGCGGGGTGACTATTCCTGGCAGCAGGGGCCTGCCAGTTGAGGCCTCCCTGTACATGGTTGACGTTGCCATTTTCTGCTCGGATCCACTGTCCGTGCACAGACCCATGTGCATATGTGACCAGTTCGAATGGGCCTCGGGGGCCAACGTAAACCGAGGCAAGGGCGAGGCCATGCTCTTCGGGAACTGGGCCAACCAATCCTCAATCCCCTTCACCGTCAGGACTGACCACCTGAAGGTGCTGGGTATTTGGTATGGGGGAGCTGGGGCGTGCGCCAAATCTTGGGAGGAATGTATCAGCAAAGTGAGACAGAAACTGGGCAGATGGAAGCTATGGTTGGTCTCCAACGTGGGAAAAAACCTGGTCATCAGGTGTGAGGCATTGTCATTGCTGTTATACATGGCATAGGTCTGGCCTATTCCCAGAACCTGTGCTGCTGCAGTCACCCGGGCCATCTTCCAATTTATATGGAGATCAAAGATGGGACTCGATGTATAAAGATCTGGGCAACAGGGGAAAAAAACACACCCAATGCCACCCTCACCCTGATGGCCACCTTTCTGTGTGGCTGCATCAAGCTGTGCATGGATCCCTTGTACGCAAACACCAAGTGTCACTACGTACTGAGGTTCTACCTGTCCCCGATGTTGCGAAGGATGGGCCTGGCCTCGCTGCCGCGGAATGCTCCAAGTAGTTGGTCCGTTCCGTATCACCTGTCCTCCGTGGAGAAGTTTATGAAGAAAAACACCTTTGACCACAAGTCCATCAGGAAGTGGTCAGCACGTAGTGTCCTTGAGACTCTTCGGGAAAAGGAGAGGGCGGATCCTATCGAGTGGATCCCTGAGCAGACTGTCAAAGTCATTTGGCAGAATGCCTCATTGCCAGAACTTTCCAACAAGCACCAAGACATGGCTTGGCTGGTGGTGAGAAGGGCTCTGCCTGTGAGATCCTTTATGCACGCTCAGACTCTCAGCCGCACCGCACGTTGCCCTCGAAGCGGCTGCGGGGGAGACGAGACTGTCACACACCTCCTTCTGGAATGTGCCTACGCAGAAGAAGTCTGGAGAGGAATGCAGTGGTGTTTGTCGAGGTTCGTCCCGAGCAGCGCCGTGACGCAGGACTCCGTGCTCTACGGTCTGTTCCCCAGGACACACACTGAGACGAACATCAACTGTGCCTGGAGTATCATCAACTTGGTGAAGGACACTCTCTGGCTGGTCCGAAACCTGTTGATCTTCCAGCTGAAGGAGCTAACCCCGACTGAGTGTTGCGGCCTGGCATATTCCAAGGTTCAGGACTACGTGTTGAGGGATGCGCTGAAGCTTGGGGCAGCGTCCGCCAAGGCACGGTGG
>NW_025186758.1:1464-2978 GCF_004010195.1 Chiloscyllium plagiosum | reverse complement strand
ACTAGTAGTGTTCCACAAGGGTCAGTGTTAGGTTAACATTTCACTTTAGAGGTTAATGGTCTGGATGGCAGAACTAAGGGCATTCTGGCTACATTTGCAGATGATGCAAAGATAGTGGAGGACCGTGTATTATTCAGGAGGCAGGGAGCCTGCAGAAATATTTCGAAAGTTCAGGTGAGTGTGAAAAGTAGTGGCAGATGAAATACAATGTGGGAGAGTGTGAGGTCATGCATTTTGTTATGAAGAATGCAGGCATGGAATATTTGCTAATTGGGAAGAAAATTCAGAAATCTGAATTGTAAAAGGACTTGTGATTCCAAATCCAGGATTCGCTTAAGAGAAACTTGCAGGTTGAGTCAGTAGTTAAGAAGACTAATATGAAGTTCTCATCCATCTCAAGAGTACTATAGTATAAAGGTAAGGATTCTGATGCTTTCTACGTCTCTGGTCAGACAACATCGCCAGCATTTTGTATCTTATACCTTAGGAAGGATGTATTAAATTTGGTGCTTTTCGAGAGAAGGTTCACCAGAAATGAAAAGCTGAACACATGAGGAACGTTTGCGGCCTCTAGTTTATATTCGATGGAGAATAGAAGGATGGGGGGAGGGATCTGATTGAAACTCACAGAATACTGAATGGCATGGACAGAGAGGACATTGGGAGGACGTTTGCACTGGTACGAGAGACAAGGACCTGAGGGCACAAGCTTAGAGCAGAGGGAAGACCCTTTCATACGGAGACAAGATGAAACTTCTTTAAGCAGAGAGTGGTGAAACTGCAATTCCTTACCAACGAAGGCTGTGGAAACCAGATCGTTGAGTTTATTTAAAACAGAGACGGATAAGTTCTTAATTGACAATGGGATCAAAGGTTACGGAGAGATAGCAGGGAAATGGGGTTGAAAATCTGTCAGTCATAATTGAATGGTGGAGCAGACTCGATGGACCGAATGTTTTCTTTTCTGCTCCTATAGTCTTGTGGCCTTATACAATTTCAGTCCTGGAAGGTGCGCTGTCTCAGTGGTTTGCAGTGCTGCTTCACAGCAACAAGGACATGAGTTCCATTACAGCCTCGGGTGACTGCCTGTGTGGGGATTGCACATTGTGTGCGTGGATTTCCTCTGGGTGCAGCGGTCTCCTCCCACAGTTCGAAGATGTGCAGGTTAGGCGAACTGGCCATGCTAAATTGCCCATACTGTTCACGAATGTGAGGTTAGGTGCAATAGTCATGGGCCATTGTATAATAATAGGGTAGAGAATGGGTTTAGTTCGGATACAATTTAGATGGTCCGCATGGACACGTTGGGCCGAAGGGCCTGTTTCCACACTGTAGGGATGTTAAGAAAGTGCAGACTGCTGCAAATTTCCAATGAAGTTCAACCCAAGCTCGAGTAACACCTCACTTTACACTTTTGTACGTTCCAGCTTGTAGGGGTTAATATTCAGTTCCATAAATTCACAGCTTGACCCCATTATGGCTGTTCTTCATTTATCATAAACTCTCCCTCCTGG
>NW_025186758.1:0-1022 GCF_004010195.1 Chiloscyllium plagiosum | reverse complement strand
AAAATTGTTGCAGACACCAAGAGCTTTGAAGAACAGTCACAGGACCCGAAAGATTATCTCTGCTTTCACTTCACAGATGCTGCCAGACCTGTTTTGTGTTCTTGGACAAGTTTCAAACACGTGTGTCAAAAGTACTCAAACACCTGGTCCAACATGCAGTTCCATGCAGTGGGAAGTGAACAATAACGCAAAGTACACAAATTCATTTGTTTTAAAACTACATAAGGCTGAGTTCTGAATCATGGTGAGGGAGAGAAACACATTCACTTTCAACAGATGATGGCACGACTGGAAGGGAAATAATCCAGATTCAGATGAAAATGTTAAATGCGTTTGAGGAACGCAAAATTGGAGGCATGACATCATGAAGGGACCCTAACAGGGCGAGAATTTAAAAAAAAAAGCGTTCCCACATCAGGAATCAAGATTGGTCATGGAGTAAAGGGGTGATGGGTAAATGGGTCCCGGTGTGAACTGAGGACTGGCAGCAGAATTGTATTGCAGATATTGCAGCTCAGACTGGGAATTCGTGTGATGCTGCAAATCATAGCAGCAGCAGTAGCAGCAGCAGCAGTAACAGAACCAGAATTATATTCTAACACAATCTGTAACATTTCCCCTGGATAATCCCTCAGTCTAACATTACCATGAAGCTGATCTATGGTACAGTGATGCGTGTGGGAGAACATGCCAGGGTCAGAAACCTATGTACCTGAACCTGATGACAATGCATTAAATCTACTGCACTTACTGCTTACATTAACAAACAACAGAAATAATATCTGATAGAGAAGGTGCAATGATCCCAAGACTATGACCACTTCTTTTCAAACCAACTAAGAATTGTTGCTGATCTGTCTACCTTTGTTCTTATCTGATTGTTAGAAACCTTGTTCCTTCTGTTCGAGACGGTTCATGAACTTCCCTCCTATTACAGTTGTGTTTGTATCATTGATATACTTACAGTGCCTTTCCCTGTGAGGTATGAGGTAAAATACTGGTGTAAATTATCTGCCTGTTTC
>NW_025186757.1:1602-2978 GCF_004010195.1 Chiloscyllium plagiosum | reverse complement strand
CACTTCACACCAACCTTCACACAGTGCGGGGTCGTGAACTCCGGGCATCAATTCCTCTGGGACTGGGACGGAGTGAGGGAACAGGGACAATGTCGAAGAGTCAATAAGGAGTGAAGCAAGATGGAGAGAGTGTGTTGGAAAGTGTTTAATGGAGGAAACATACTTTGTGATACCCAATACTGACAATGTCTACGTGTATCACAGAATGAAAAAAAAGCACAATCTGAAGACAATCTAAAGTCACATCAATGTATTTCTTTTTGATATACCATAGCATGCAGGGCATTTTCATTGTGGTATCCTGATTCGAGAGCTGTACTCTCTAAGATTGAGCCTGTTGGATCCTTGCAGAGCCCCAGTTTATTTGTACTGTTCAGTAATGTGGGGATACCGATGGTGGACTGGGATACACCTGATGAGGGAGCAGCGCTTCGAAAACTTGTGATTTCAAATGAACCTGTTGAGCTCGAGCCTGGTGTTGTGTGCTTCTGACTTTGTATTGTGCGGGCACAGTGGAACAGCTGCCTTCCAGTAACTATAGAGTACATGCATTGCAGCTGAGGATTATGGGTAACGACACCTTCCATTAGCTGCGAACAAACCCGCAGTCATTCCAGTGGATTCCAGTGGGAATGACCTGTCAGTTGCTTCCCAGATATTACATGGTTCACCATCGCCATCTCCAGGACAATTCGGGAAGAGCAACAAATAACCAACACATCAACGCCCTCCCCATCCCAGGAGAAATCAAAATAAATGGCATCCAATTCAAATGAACAAACTGATGAGGCTTGAATTCATCTCTTTGAAAGACTGGAGCCTCGCCCAAAAACAGAGCCTTGAAATGAGTGAACCTGGTTTGTCAGACTGAAGGGTGGAGTGTCCTTCGGATTAGCAGTGGGATCAGCAAAAATATAGTTATATGCAAAGATCTTACAAATAGCCATTAAAGTGTGCCACCAAAGTGCAAAGATCAGCATCTGAAGTCCCACGTCTCCACCTCCATCCTTGTTTGTTGCTCTTCCCTAATTTTCCTGCAGAGGGGGGTGGTGAGCCATGAGTGTCTCGAAGAGGATCTGACAGAGGGACAAGGTCATGTCTTCGGCCTGAGCACAACTGCCTGACCTCTGGGCTTTTCCAGCACCACACGTTGCGACTCCGAGCACTACTATCCCTCAGGAGAATGAGCTGTGGCACAGGAGGAAACGTGGGAGTGTTGGAAAAGCACCGGCAGCCTGGTCAGCCTGCAGAGGGGCAGAAACAGATTTGATGAATGAGCTGATATCGTCTGAGCTGAGATGCAGACTCAGGTTTTCAGAGCCACACAGTTTACATTATTACTGACCGTGGCTCCATGGGCAAAGCTCCTGCCTCAT
>NW_025186757.1:0-1159 GCF_004010195.1 Chiloscyllium plagiosum | reverse complement strand
AAGAGAGGTGGGTGTGTGCGGAAGATTCAGTGCCATTAAAATTCCCAACTGGGTTTCACAAGGAAAACTCAAATCATTACTAGGATATAACAGGGAGAATCCTGACTGACATAAACAGGCTGAGTGTCAGAGACCCTGAGCCTCCGGTGCCTGATTCTCTATGAGGCATTATAGTTAAGGACTGTTCATGTGTCAATAAAGGGAGACTTGGTGACATGGAGTTGCGTCATGATTAGAACATAGAACATAGAAGAATACAGCGCAGTACAGGCCCTTTGGCCCTCGATGTTGCGCCGATCCAAGCCCACCCAACCTACACAAGCCCACTATCCTCCATATGCCTATCCAATGCCCGCTTAAATGCCCATAAAGAGGGAGAGTCCACCACTGCTACTGGCAGTGCATTCCATGAACTCACGACTCGCTGAGTCAAGAACCTACCCCTTAATTTAAAGCTATGCCCACTCGTAATAGCTGACTCCATACGTGGAAATGACCGGAAGGGTACAGATTAAAGATAAATAGCCGAATATTAAGAGGGAACATAAGGAAACACATTTTCACCCAGAGGGTGGTGACAGTCTGGGACTCACTGCCTGTAAGGGTCGTTGAGGCAGAAGCTCTCCCATAACATTGAAATATTTCGATGTGCAGCTGTGATACCGAGGCATACAGGGTTAAAGGCCAAGTGCTGGAACATGGAATTAGAATAGTGAGGTGGTTGTTTGACTGGCTTTGGCTCATTGGGCCGAAGGGCCTTGTTCTTATAGACCTGTTGTAGATGTCTGACTCTGCCAGGATTCCAGCAATGTGGCTGACCCTTACCTGCCATTTGAAAGGCCGAGCAAGCCGGCAGTTTCGGGGCAGGTAGGGATGGGGAACAAATGCTGGTCTTGCCAGTGACACCCACATCCCAGGAAAGAATAGACAGCCTCAGTGGTAACGCCGTCACCTGAACTTGCAGGTTTCAAGACCCACTCCAGAGACTGGAGCACTATCCTGAGGCTGGCAAAGGCAAAGATGCCATCTGCTGGATGATTGGTTAAACTACTGCATCTTCAGGTCAATGTGAATGTAAGGGCTTTCCAATCATCTCAGACAAAATCCCCGCCAGTGTGCTGACCAAACTTCTCTTATAACCAATGGCATTAAAACAGAT
>NW_025186756.1:1949-2978 GCF_004010195.1 Chiloscyllium plagiosum | reverse complement strand
TGTATCTTAATTGTTAAGGTATACCTGGCACATGGAGAGATGGCTGTGGTTGTTGGAGGTCAGTCATTTCAGTTCCAGGACCGTCTCTGCAGGAATTCATAGGGTAGTGTCTTAGGCTTAACTATCTTCATCAATGACCTTCTTCCATCATAAGGTCAGAGGTGGTGATACTCACCAATAATTGCACAATGTTCACAATTCCTCACAAACTGAAGCAGTTCAGTTTGAAATGCAACAAGATCTTAACAATATCCAATGGGCTGATGAGTGGCAAGTAACATTTATGCCACGCCAATGCCAAACGATGACTCATCCCCAAAAGAGATAATCTGACCACTGCCCCGTGATATTCAACAGTGTTACTGTCACTAAACACCCCGCTATCAACATCCTTGGGGTTTACCATTGACCAGAAACTCAACTAGACTAATCACAGACACAATGGCAACAAGAGCAGGCAACAGGTCTGGAATATTGTGGCAAGAAACTCCCCAAACCCTGCCCATCTTCTACAAGGCACAAGTCAACTGAGTAATGGACTACTCTCCCACCAGTTTGGATGGGTGCACCTTCAAAAACATTCAAAAAGCTTGATACCATCCAGGACAAAGTCGCCTGCTTGATTGGCACCATCTCCACATACATCCACTCCCTCTGCCCGACTGTTCAGAAGCAGGAGTGCATATGATCTACAAGACACAACACGGAAATTCACCAAAGATCCTTAGAAAATACCTTCCAAACCAACAACCACTTCCGTCCAGATGGATCAGGAAAAAGATACTTGGGAACACAACTTCTTGCAAATACCCCTCCAAGCCACTCACCATCTTGACTTGGAAATATATTGCTGTTCCTTCAGTATTGCTGGGTCTAAATCCTGGAATACCATCCGAAAGGACATTATGGGTCACTGTACAGCGTGTGGACCAGAGCAGTTGAAGAAGGCAGGTCACCATTACCTTTTCAAGCAGAACTAAATGCTGGCCAGCCAGCAATGCTCATGTACCATGAATAACTTTTAATAAA
>NW_025186756.1:0-1052 GCF_004010195.1 Chiloscyllium plagiosum | reverse complement strand
CAGAGTGTAGTCACAGCAGGGAATCAAACAAGAAAAATGAAACAAAATGAGAAATAAATAAATGCTTAATGTTTGTTCATTAGAAAGTAAACCAGAAATAGGGGTCTCCCAGGACCCTGAGAGTGCCCTCCTTGAGGAATTCTCTCTCCCTAGATGTAATTATTAGTATTGTTGGGGCAAAGTAACTCGTGTGTCAAAACGTTTAAAGCAAAGTAGTCAGGAGAGGAGATCTTGAGCAATTAACTAGCTTTATTCGTTGCCATGGGGAATACCTCTTAGTTCAAAACAAAGTCCGACGTATTCCAATAAAGTACAGAATGTTACAAGTTTTATGTAAAACACAAGCCCCTCTCTCCATTAATTATGCAACTGAGGGGCAGTTGTAAGGTTCACATACATTGTCCAGACCTACACTTCCTAATGCCTGCAAAACTGAATGTTTTCTTATACTGCATGTTCAGCTAGGCTCGAATTACTAATAAGGGACAGAGAGAACCAATCCATCATTCTATGAAGCAGCGCAGTCTAATGGCCTGAGGAGCAGAGACAGCCTGCAGCTGCAAGGTCAGGCTCTCAAAACAGAATTCCTCAGCCACGGCTCAGACAGCATTCTGTTAACAGGCTACATTTTACTGCAAACATTGCTTTGTGATAAAATGGCTTCCACACAGTTTTGTGTCAATTTTGATCAAATTCTCCCACAATCCCTCCTTTTTTATTAAAAAGAGGAGATTGGGGGTGTCAGCAAAAGGGGGATTATACCCAGAGCAGGGGGATTGTCAGGAGATAGTGTTTGGAGAGCGAACTGTTAGTCCTCGGGTTCAGTAAGGACAGGGGCAGAAGGCTCCAGGGATTGGGAATCATCATCAGGAATTTCATCAGGAAGGGGAAATCTCGGCAACTGGGAGATCACTGGAGAGGAGGGCCACAACAGTGAACTGAACCGAGCACAGGATTGTATGCGGGTGACTTTGATTTCCAATCGACCAGTTCCAAAGGCAGGGGGAAAGAAAGCTTCGAGTTGCTCAAATTACATAAGTGCTCGAGTACGA
>NW_025186755.1:0-2977 GCF_004010195.1 Chiloscyllium plagiosum | reverse complement strand
AGTGACCAGTGTAGCAGACTCTCAGTAGGCCAGTGTGGCAGGCCATCAGTGACCCAGTATCGCAGATTCTCAGTGACCCAGTTTGACAGACTCTCAATGACCCAATGTGACAGACTCTCAGTGACCCAGTGTGACAGACTCTCAGTGACCCAGTGTAGCAGACTCTCCGTGGCCTAGTTTGACAGACTCTCAGTGACCCAGTGTAGCAGACTCTCAGTGACCCAGTGTGGCAGAATGTCCGTGACTCAGTGTGGCAGACTTTCAGTCACCCAGTGGAGCAGACTCTCAGTGACCCAGTGTGACAGACTCTCAGTGACCCAGTGTGGCAGACTCTCAGTGACCTAGTGTGACAGACTCCTAGTGACCCAGTGTGGCAGTCTCACAGTAGGACAGTGAAATAGACTCTCAGTGGGCCAGTGTGGCAGACTCTCAGTGACACATTGTGGCAGACTCTCAATGACCCAGTGTGACAGACTCTCAGTGACCCAGTTTTGCAGACTCTCAGTGATCCAGTGTGGCAGACTCTCAGTGACCCAGTGTAATAGACTCTGAGTGGGCCAATGTGGCAGACTCTCAGTGACCCAGTGTGGCAATCCCTCAGTGGGCCAGTCTAATAGACTCTGAGTGGGCCAGTGTGACAGACTTTCAGTGACACAATATGGCAGAAACTCAGTGACCCAGTGTGGCAGACTCTCACTGACCCAGTGTGACAGAATCTCAATGTCCCAGTGTGACAGACTCTCAGTGACACAGTTTGGCAGACTCACAATGACCCAGTGTAGCAGACTCTCAATGACCCAGTGTGACAGACTCTCAGTGAACAGTGTGGCAGACTCTCAATGACCCAGTGTGACAGACTCTCAGTGACCCAGTGTGGCAGACTCTCGGTGACCCAGTGTGACAGACTCTTAGTGACGCAGTGTGGCAGTCTCTCAGTAGGGGAGTGTAATAGAATCTCAGACGGCCAGTGTGGCAGATTCCCCGTGACACAGTGTGGCAGACTCTCAGTGACCCAGTATCGCAGATTCTCTGTGACCCAGTGTGACAGACTCTCAGTGACCCAGTGTGGCAGACTCTCAGTGACCCAGTGTGACAGACTCCTAGTGACCCAGTGTGGCAGTCTCACAGTAGGACAGTGAAATAGACTCTCAGTGGGCCAGTGTGGCAGACTCTCAGTGACACATTGTGGCAGACTCTCAATGACCCATTGTGGCAGACTCTCAATGACCCAGTGTGACAGACTCTCAGTGACCCAATGTCGCAGACTCTCAGTGGGCCAGTGTGGCAGACTCTCAGTGACCCAGTGTGGCAATCCCTCAGTAGGCCAGTCTAATATACTCTGAGTCGGCCAGTGTGACAGACTTTCAGTGACCCAATATGGCAGAATCTCAGTGACCCAGTGTGGCAGACTCTCACTGACCCAGTGTGACAGAATCTCAATGTCCCAGTGTGACAGACTCTCAGTGACACAGTTTGGCAGACTCACAATGACCCAGTGTAGCAGACTCTCAATGACCCAGTGTGACAGACTCTCAGTGACCCAGTGTGGCAGACTCTCAGTGACCCAGTGTGACAGACTCTTAGTGACGCAGTGTGGCAGTCTCTCAGTAGGACAGTGTAATAGAATCTCAGACGTGACCCAGTGTGGCAGACTCTCAATGACCCAGTGTGGCAGACTCTCAGTGATCAGGTGTGACAGACTCTCAATGACCCAATGTGACAGACTCTCAATGACCCCGTGTGTCAGACTCTCAGTGGTCAGGTGTGACAGACTCTCAATGACCCAATGTGACAGACTCTCAATGACCCCGTGTGTCAGACTCTCAGTGGTCAGGTGTGACAGACTCTCAATGACCCAATGTGACAGACTCTCAATGACCCAGTGTGGCAGACTCTCAGTGATCAGGTGTGACAGACTCTCAATGACCCAATGTGACAGACTATCAGTGACCAGGTGTGGCAACTCTCAGTGACCCAGTGTGGCAGACTCTCAATGACCCAATGTGACAGACTCTCAGTGGGCCAGTGTGACAGACCCTCAGTGACCCAGTATGGCAGACTCTCAATGACCCAATGTGGCAGACTCTCAGTAAACCAGTGTCACAGACTCTCAGTGACCCAGTATCGCAGACTCTCAGTGATCCAGTGTGGCAGAATCTCAATGACCCAGAGTGGCAGATGCTCAATGACCCAGTGTGACAAACCTACAGTGATCCAGTGTGGCAGAATCTCAATGACCCAGTGTGACAGACTCTCAATGACCCAGTGTGACAGACTCTCAGTGACACAGTGTGGAAGACTCACAATGAACCAGTGTAGCAGACTCTCAATGACCCAGTGAGAGAGACTCTCAGTGACCCAGTGTGACAGACTCTCAGTGACCCAGTGTGGCAGACTCCCAGTGACCCAGTGTGACAGAGTCTCAGTGACCCAGGGTGGCAAACTCTCAATGACCCAGTGTGACAGACTCTCAGTGACACAGTGTGGCAGAGTCACAATGACCCAGTGTAGCAGACTCTCAATGACCCAGTGAGACAGACTCTCAATGACCCAGTGTGACAGACTCTCAGTGACCCAGTATCCCAGACTCTCAATGACCCAGTGTGACAGACTCTCAGTGACCCAGTGTGGCAGACTCTCAGTGACACAGTGAAGCAGACACTCAGTGACCCAGTGTGGCAGACTCTAAATTACCCAGTGCAGCAGACTCTCAGTGACCCAGTGTGACAGACTTTCATTGATCCAGTGTGGCAGACACTCAGTGACCCAGTGTGACAGTTTCTCACTGTCCCTGTGTGACAGACTCTCAGTGACCCAGTGTGACAGACTCTCAGTGACACAGTGTGGCAGACTCTCAGTGACCCAGTATGACAGACCCCGCCGTGACACAGTGTGGCAGACTCTCAATGACCCAGTGTAGCAGACTCTCAGTGACCAGGTGTGACAGACTCTCAATGACCCAGTGTGGCAGACGTTC
>NW_025186754.1:1946-2977 GCF_004010195.1 Chiloscyllium plagiosum | reverse complement strand
ATTCCCTAAAGCCCCACTTGGCTCTCTCTTGTGGTTGCATGAAATTCAGAACTTTAATAACTTTTCATGGATTGAATGAATCAGCAGTAACTCTTTCAGGAATAAACTGGTTCCTGAGGTGAAAGGGACAAGGAGAAACTGACATAGAGGAATTAAAAGTAACATGTTCATTAACCATCCTGGGAAGGAGAAATTGAAACAACATGAACAAGCTGTTTCTTGGGAAGAGGAGTATGACATTCAGCCCCTGGAACCTTTTCTGTCATTCGGTGAGATCATGTCTGACCTGTGGCCTCAATCCATCTATCTGCCTTTGACCATGTCCCTTAATTTTTTTGTACAGCAATTTCAGATTTAAAACTAACAACTGATTTACCAGCAACTGCCACATGTGGAAGTGAACACCTACCAAACTGTGGATGTTGAAATGTTTCCAAACATTGCACCTGAACTGTCTGGCCCTAATTTTTCAATGATGCCTTTTTGTATTACGTCCGAGAGGCTCCTAATGGTTTCAATGTGAACATGAGGTTTATGAACAGAAATAGATTACTTCGCTTCTGAAAAGTGCAGATCCAATAACATTGAAAGGACATCCACCCTGACCAGGGACATTGCACCCATGAAAGGACAGGCATAGACAACATGTCACCGAATTCAGGATTAACAAGGTCGTTCCCGTGAATGTGGGGTGGGAGCCAGTGGTGGCGAATTTTTTCTTTGTTGGCACTCTGGGCACTGCCCACCAATGTAGCTATGTCAGTATCCAGCCCTGGAAACAAGATATAGCTTCTTCCCAGGATATCTTGGAAACCAATGGATGACCCTGATTGATTTCAGCCTGTATCTGGTGGTGACCTTTGCCTGGGACAGTCAATCTTGCTCCCCAGTATGTCACCCTCTGCAGTGATCTGGTCTGGTGGGAGCACAAAGGTTTCAACCCTGGTTGTTGGCCCTTCCATTTTCCCCATTCCCACCAGCTGTTGTAGCCTTGCTAGGACAGAGTCTTTCTGTGTCCACAGTCTCTGTGT
>NW_025186754.1:0-1223 GCF_004010195.1 Chiloscyllium plagiosum | reverse complement strand
TGGCTCAGTGGTTAGCACTGCTGCTTCACAGCACAAGGGACTCAGGTTCAATTCCACCATTGGGTGACTATCTGTGTGGAGTTTGCACATTCTCCACACGTCTGTGTGGCTTTCTGCCAGCTCTTCCTGTTCACCCCCAAACTCCAAAGATGTGCAGGTTCGGTGAATTTGCCACGCTAAATAGCCCACCATGCTCAGGGGTGTGTTCATTAGGTGCATTGTCAGGGAAATGTAGAGTAATAGGGTTGGGGAATGTTTCTGGCTGGGTTAGTCTTCAGAGTATCAGGGTGGCATTGTTGGGTCAAATCGCCTGTTTTCACACGGTCGGGGTCCTATGATTCTATGTTTCTGCACCAGAGCCAATTCCTTCCAATATACTCAGAAGCCTGTCTCGGACCTCACCCATTCCTATTTTAAAGGGCAATGCAAGGTGTCGCATTCCAGTCACATTCCGATTGGTCAAACTACTCTGTCTTCAGCAAAACACACTTCATCTTTACATGAAAGCTAAATATAGACAAAATCACAATAAAAACATTGGCTTAATTTAAACAAATCCTGAACAAAAGCAAATTCAGAAAACCAATTGTCTCACATGACAATCTCCAACCCAGGAGATAAAACACCAAGAGAAAACTCAGAGAGAGAGGAGCACGGAGAGATGTACTGCAGCTTCCAAACCCAGCTTCAAGACTCCAGCGACCGTGACTGAAAAGTAAAACTAAACATCTCGGTTCTGTCGGAGCCTGACCCTAACCATTCAGGCTGCTTCTGTTGGTCTAAATTAAAGAAAACCCAAGGCCGCACAAGCTGCTCAAAACGTCCCACTCCAATTTTCTTCAAATAAAAACCCAGAACAATATACAGCTCTCCGAGCCATAGTATCAATACACCATCCAGTACCGAGCTCCCACCCAGTTTGAGGAGCTTACCATGACCTCACTGGGACCACAGCAGATCACCTCCCTTTCTGTCTTTGAGCAGGGCTCAGCCACTCACATTGCCACGGGGGGGTTGGATGGTGCTCAGGCCTTCTTTCTGTTTGACCAGGATCATTCCTCTACTGGCAACATACGGAACATCCAGCGAAACCTGGAGGTGATGGTTAGAAAGATCCCCATCGTCCAAACCTGGTGAAAGGGCTCAGGTGACGTATCGGATGAGAATAAGAAACATGTGGAGAGATGGCCCTGCACCTTTCATGGAGACTTCTTCCTTTTCAG
>NW_025186753.1:0-2977 GCF_004010195.1 Chiloscyllium plagiosum | reverse complement strand
TTTCTTCCTGGTGGTGGAAACTGAATAAAGGTTTGTACACCTTGTGTCTCTCACTGTGTCTCGCACCTGCACACACACACACCATGCGTGCTGGGGATAAAAAAAGCGACTGCAGTTAGGAGGTAGTGTGGGGGTAACAGAAAGAAAAATAAACAGGAGTGTCAGAGGTTCTAAAAAAAAGAAAAGGGGAGTGTCAGAAGGACTGATACTCTGGGACCTGACTCTGAATAACAACCTGCCAACCAACCCCCTCCTTCTGTCACCCTCAATCTCCCCATGCTTACTCTTGTTTCCCCTTCGATCCAGCTTGTGCTGCCTTTGGGAGAGGCTGACCTTCCCTCCCTACCTCACCCAGGAACATAGTCACCATCCTAAAGGAGGACCGTCACGTTTTTAACCTGAGGGGCATCACAGCTGGGACAGGAGGAGAGAACTTGGCACCTTCATGGTGGTCATACCTGTCATTAATCCACTGCAACCTCTCTTGGGGCTGCAAGAATTTAACCTCCCTCCCTCCCTCAGACAGCTCCCCTCCCTGTAAGGTAATATTGCTGCTCCTAATTTCAGGCTAATTGACATCTGAAATACAACTATGGTTAGCCAGCATTGGCTGGGCAGGCAGCCACTACTGCTCTGAACCTGTATCCAGAAAATCCCCTTGTAATTGGGCAACACATTCGGGAACACAGTACCTACTGCCTCTGAAATCCCTCCCTTACCGAGAATACACTCTCAGCTGCCATCTGAATTTACTATAAATTCTGTGTCCTGTCATACTGCCCCTGCAGCTACCTGATGAAGGAACAGCGCACCGAGTACTTCTACTTCCAAATAAACCTGTTTGACTCAAACCTGGTATTGTGTGATTTTTAACTTTGGCCATCTGAATGAACTGCCTCTCAGACTGAATCAGCTGAACTGTTTTTCATTCATGATTTGAGAAAATTAAAGCCTCATCTTCAATCCCCAGCACAAAGCCCATTCTTAATCCACCGCTCGGAGACATAGACCTCAAAGACACCTACAGGCAGCACAGAGTAACACACTCGCACTGAGAGAGACACCTACAGGTTGCACAAAGTAACACACTCACACTGAGAGACAGGCCGCACTGAGTAACATGGTCACACTCCATGCTGCCTGCAGGTGACACTGAGCGAGACACCTACAGGCAGCATAAAGTAAAACACTCACACTCACACTGTGAGAGACACAGCCAGCAATGTCTGTGAATGGCTGAAGATTGTTTCAGGGGCTACCCAACATGCCGCAGAGATTGCACAGTGCAATCCCACAGCTGGGCCTGGAGGGAATGCGTCAGATGTACTTATTGAGTCCTAACAACTTTCAGTTTCTGTTCTTTTTGGAATCTTGTTACCTGCATAAATTCCTGACCAAAGGGATCATTTGAAAATGATTAATGAATGATGATTGTAATTGATTGACAGGCCAAGCAACCAATTGTGACAATGACCTGCTGAAATGCAGCCAGTCAACAGGGGGGGGAGGGGGAATGGAGGTCATCTATTTCCAAAGTACACCGGGACAGAGACTGAATCTTCATCTTTTTTCCCTTTTTCGGATTGACATTGACAGAAAAAAAACTGCAATTAACAGCCCAGACAGAGAAAGCTGCTCAAAAATGACAGCCACAATGGAGCTTAAGGAAAACACTTGTGGAGATTTACTCAATAACATGAGAATTCTGTCCCTTTAAACAGTGACACACCCTTAAATTGGAACTGACAGCTCAGCAGGAAGAAGATTAGATTACTTACAGTGTGGAAACAGGCCCTTCGGCCCAACAAGTCCACACCGACCCGCGGAAGCGCACCCACCCAGACCCATTCCCCTACACCTAACACTACAGGCAATTTAGCGTGGCCAATTCACCGAAGCTGCACATTTTTGGACTGTAGGAGGAAACCAGAGCACCTGGAGGAAACCCACGCGGACACGGGGAGAATGTGCAAACTCCACACAGTCAGTTGCCTGAGGCAGGAATTGAACCCGGGTCTCTGGCACTGGGAGGCAGCAGTGCTAACCACTGCATCACCGTGCCGCCCAAAAGGTCTGGTTTACTGAAGCAGAGACTTCTAAGGGTCACATTGTTTTGTATAGCTGATAGTCTTCAGCAACTTCAAGAGATTTTACTCGGCATACAGTCAACACTTCCCCATCAAACACTCCCCGGACAAGGACAGCATGAGGTTTGACATAGCGTAAAGTCTCTCGACATTGTCGCAGTGACCTACTTCAACATCCAAACCTCAGACATATCTCTGAGCAGTCCTGAGAAGGAAGAGAGTTGAAATTCAGTGCTAACAATGACCTTTGTCCTGCTAGCTCAGCCCTGTTCTAAGTAAAGTTGTGTCTCCTCTGTGGACTGTCTCAAACAATCTACACACATTCTGATCTCCTGATGCTCGTTCTGAGGGAGACGGGAGGGTCACGTGGGTGAGGGCACAGGAGAAGCGAGCGTTGGACGCCCAGTCAGACCCAGAGAGGGTCAGCAGGCTGCTGACACTGTAGGTGCTGTCCGAAGCTCGCAGGTAGTTGCTGGTCTGAACCCCGTCCAAAATGACTGCACCGTCCTTCTTCCACTGTACCTCCAGCTCATCGGGATAGAAGTGATTGGCAAGGCACACCAGGGTGGCAGTGCCCTTGACATTGACCTGCTCCGGGGAGGTGGGCAGCAGGGTCAGCTTGAGCTGGGAGTTCTGGGAAAGACAAGAGAAACAATTTTAATCCCTGTCAAACAAATGGATTTTGACTCTCAGTATATTCACTGGCAATACAATCTTATTGAACATTTGTCGTCAATACAGAATAAACCCCGACAAAAGAACAGGTATTGTTTAAATTGCTTCTTGGGATATGAGAGTCACTGCCAGGTCCAGCATTCATTGCCCATTCCTAATTGCCCCTGAGAGGGTGATGGTGTAAGAGAAGGGATAGTTTTGGACCATTGTTTATG
>NW_025186752.1:1592-2977 GCF_004010195.1 Chiloscyllium plagiosum | reverse complement strand
AATTGAGGTATACAAGATGATGAGAGGCATAGAGAGAGTCGATAGCCAGAGACTATTTCCCAGGGCAGAAATGGCTAACATGAGGGGCCAGTTGTGGAAGCAAGGTCATTGGGGACATTTAAGAAACTGCTGGACATGCAAATGGTCACAGAAATTTGAGGGTGCATACATGACGATCAATGGTCGGCACAACATCGTGGGCTGAAGGGCCTGTTCGGTGCTGTACTGTTCTATGTTCTATGTTCTAATATAAAGAATGGCAGAAATCCAAAGATGTGCAGGTCAGGTGAGTTGGCCCACTGTGTGAGGTGCATCATTCAGAGGGAAATGGGTCTGGGTGGGTTACTCTTCGGCGGGTCGGTGTGGACTTGTTGGGCCGAAGGGCCTGTTTCCACACTGTCGGGAATTTAATCAAAAAATAACTGAAAGATTAATCAGGAGGAAGAAATCATTAGAATATGAGAAGTGCTCGCTTGAAATGTAAAATGGATGGCATGTTTTCTACAGGTGCTTAAAAAGGAAAAGAGTACGTAAAGTGAGTGATGGTCCTCTGGAGAGTAAGAATTGGAGCTAATCGTAAATAAGCATGAAATAGCAAATATTTTGCTTCTGCCTTCATTGTAAAGAGTGCAGGTATATTCTGTGGCAGCCTGGCATGGGGTGGTGGATGGAAGAGATGAAGTTAATAGAAGGAAGTGGTACTGAGCAATCTGATGGAAGTGCAGGCTGACAAGTCATCAAATCCAGATAGATTTCTTCCTAGGTCTGAATGGAAATGGCTGACAAAGCAATTATTGCGATTTGTGTTAATTTTCCAAAATGCCCTCGATTCTGGAAAGGTTCCACTGGAGTAAAAAAAAAGATATAATTCCTCTATTCAAAAAAGGAAGGAAGCATGAATCAGGAAGTTGTCGGCTTGCTAGCTTAGCATCTGTGGTGGGGAAGGTATTAAAATTGATCTTCAAAGAGGTCAGAGCTGGCTCTCAGAAAAGTTCAAGGTAATTGGAAAGAGTCAACATGTCTTAGAGTCATAGTCATAGAGATGTACAGCACAGAAACAGACCCTTCAGTACAACTTGTCCATGCCGACCAAATATCCCAACCTAATTGAGTCCCAACTGCCAGCACCCGGCCTATATCCCTCCAAACCCTTCCTATTCATATACCATCCAGATGCCTTTTAAATGTTTCCTGGAAGAAAAACTGTATTTAACCGATTTATTCAATTTCTTTGAAAGAATATATGTTGTGGATAAAGGAGGGTTCCCAGCCAAACGATACTTGGACTTACATTTGATAAGAAGCCACATGAACATGTTATTGTGGAAAATAGAAGTGTGTGTGTGTGTGTGTGTGGGGGGGGGGGGGGGGGGTGGGGCGGGGGG
>NW_025186752.1:0-892 GCF_004010195.1 Chiloscyllium plagiosum | reverse complement strand
AAAGATCTTTGCAAGTGGCGAAGCAATTGCATTTCTCATTTCCCAAAGCAGCCGAGGACAAATCTGGTCCGGGCCTGGCGACTTGTCAATCTTAATGTTTGACAAAATTTTCAGCACATCAGCTTCCTCTATCTCTATCCATTCCAGCATGCACACCTGCTCTTCAAAGGTTTCATTCACTACAAAGTTTGTTTCTTTTGTAAAGTCAGAAGCAAAAAACTCATTTAGGGCTTCCCCTATGTCCTCAGACTCCACACACAAGTTCCCTATGCTATCCCTGATCGAACCTACTCTTTCTTTGACCATTCTCTTATTCCTCACATAGGTGTAAAATGCCTTTGTGTTCTCCCTAATCCGTTCTGCCAAGCCTTTCTCGTGCCCTCTCCTGGCTCTCCTCAGACCATTTTTGAGCTCCTTCCTCGCCTGCCTGTAATCCTGTAGAGCTGAGCTTGACACTAGCTTCCTCCACCTTACGTAAGCTACCTTTTTTCTCTGGATGAGAAGCTCCAATTCTTTTGTCATCCAAGGTTCCTTTAACTTACCACTTCTTGCTTGTCTCAGAGGGACATATTTATTCATCACTCACAACAACTGTTCCTTAACCAGTCTCCACGTGTCTATAGTGCCTTTACCATGGAACAATTGCTCCCAGTCCATGCTTCCTAACTCATATCTAATCACATCATAGTTTCCTCTTCCCCAATTAAATATCCTCCCATTTTGCCTAGTCCTCTCCTTCTCCATAGCTATGTAGAATGTGAGGCAGTTGTGGTCACTATCACCAAAATGCTATCCCACCACAAGATCTGATACCTGTCCCGGCTCGTTTCTGAGCACCAAGTCTAGAATGGCCTCTCCTCTCGTCAGCCTGTCAACGTATTGAGTTAGGAAA
>NW_025186751.1:0-2977 GCF_004010195.1 Chiloscyllium plagiosum | reverse complement strand
ATTGCCCCCTTCTTTCCAAGTTGGCAATTTTCCACTCTGTAAATGCTGACACAAGGCTAAACTTGTATCTTGATGTTCCTTTTTCACTTGTCCATTATCCATAGGGTCATCAAGATCTGTTCTAACATTTTGTATCAATTCTGCTGGCACATTCCATCCTCGGACATTTCATTAACTTGTATCGTTTTGTATAGACTTAGCATTTCGGTTATCTCAGGATTTTGCTGAAAACGTAATTTTTAAACAGAACTTATTGAACTTATTTGAAACCTTCAATAATTACACACCAAAGTTAATATTTAATTCACCATCATTATAGATTATTTCCCTCAATACCTACAGAGTTAATAATTTCTTTGCTGTACCCCTTTTCTGTATTTTTTTTCTATATCTGCAAAAACAACACTTTTCCCCATTTCTAACAAGTACCCCATTTCTTTTCTTTTACCATTTGTTGTTTTTGCAAATTTTATTTTCGGCCCTATTTTATCCCTAGCGTGTAGACGTTCACAATCTCGTCATTTCTGCCCTTCTAAGTCTGTCTTTACTCAAACTCTAGGAGTAATCTACCACACTCTCTTTCTTGTGCTAGAGCTATGGTCATGACCATCATTGATTGTTGTCCTCCCAAAGACATTACCAGCTTAGTCATTATCCATTTTAACACATTAAATCCTATCAGTAAACCTACAATTATTAGAAATACATGAATACCTAAATTAGCTAACTATTAGCTAAATTAGCTAACTGACCGGTTAGCTGACCCCAACCGGTCAGTCTCCAGTCACCCCATTCCCATCTTTCATCTTTTCGGAGTTCATCCGCAATTTCTCTTCTATTGCTTATCTTTTTCTTTCCTATTTCTGCCTTTTCTTCCGCTATGGAAGAGGTGTCTGGGATGAAGGTGCAGCATTACTTATCAATCAGCGCACAGGTTCCCCCTTTTTCGGCCAAGAGATAGTCTAAAGCCATTCGATTCTGTAAAGCTGTTCGTCTTGTTGCGACCATTTCAGTGGCTATGGCTGATATCTGAGATTGAGTTTCCCCCATTGTGCCGGTGGTACCATTAATTAAATTTTCAAGAGCAGCCGCCAGTTTCTGTATTTCCACCCCTGCCCTTGTAGTGCCATAGTTTGGGAGTAGTGTCCACAGCAAACGGTCTCCTTCAGGGACTTCTCGGATCTTACACCTTATTCCCCTCTCCTTTCTCAGGTTGGGCACATGTTTTCTATTCAGAGGTGAGGGACTATATCAGCAAGGTAACAGCAACCACTCCAGCCTTTCTTGTTTTGAGGCAACGCTTCATCAATTTCATAACATGCATTTATTTCCACACATTCGGTCACACGAACGTATTTTTCCCCGAGAATAAATAGATAGGCCTTCAGACCACATACCGAATCTGTCCCGTTCAATACTTGGGGAGTATTCGTGGCAGTGGCTTGGTTGGTGTCGACCCAAGATGATTTTCCTAATTGGAAGGGTGCGGTGTCATTTTGATTACAGAAACAGGTTGTATTCACCGCTCCTTTCAGTGTGGAATTTCTGAAGCTATTGATAACACCCTGAGTTTTTGGGGCCGGTCTTGGGAACGATCCCGCGAACTTATCGGTGCTCTTTTTAGATTCCCACTTTGTACTTTTTGAGCCCGAGACAAATTGTTGTACATCGTACAATTCCTCTTTAGTGAATGGTATTACCAAGGTGGGGATTCCTGATTCACCATGGTGTGGAATTTCTGCACAGACCCAACAGTCGGCAAGTCCCTCTTGTTTGGCATAATTTTGGCATAGAGGAGTAAAGTGATTTTTCCTGTTTCCTTGAACAGATAGTACTACTAACGGTATCTTTCCAGGTCTTGATCAGGACCCAGTCACTCAGTCGTATCTGATGTGCTGCAAACTCGAGTGGCGGTGTCGGCACCAGCAGGCCTTTGTTGCTAAGATAAGATAATGAAGAGCCAAGTGCCACACACAGTTTTTCATAAACTTGTCATTAAACTCAGCTGTAGGCACCTCTCCTTTCCCTCCTAGAAATTGTAGTCCAAACAGCATTTCATAAGGAGAAAGCCCGATATCATGTCTTGGGGCAGTCCGAACACGTAATAGCACAATAGGCAAACATTTGGTCCATGGTAATCGAATTTCTAGGACGAGCTTAGATAATTGTTTCTTTAAGGTCTGATTCATTCGTTCTACCCGTCCAGAGGAGGGCGGGTGCCAAGGGGTGTGAAATTCCCAAGAGATCTCTAATCTTGCCATTACTTCTTGGAGAATCTTGCGAGTAAAATGGCTACTTTGATCTGAATCTATACTTTCCACTATTTCATATCGTGGGATGGTATGTTCAAGGAGGGTTTTTACCACTCCTTTTGAGGTGGCCGATGAAATTGGGAAAAATTCCACACACCCGGTTAAGTGGTCTACTAAAGCCAGCAGATACTTCTGTTTTCCCACTGGGGGTAATTTGGTGTAATCCACCTGTATACTTTGGAAAGGTCAGACTCCTGGGTTCCTTCCTCCTTTGAGCCCTTCCTTTATTATTTTATTATTGATATTTTGACAAGTTATGCATCCTGCACATATGTGTTTTGCCAACGTATATATTCCCTTACATCCATATTTCCTCAATACTCCGTCACATATGGCTTGTGAGCCTCAATGGCTGCCTTGGTGTAAGGAGGCCAAAATATTTATCATGACTGATTTACTCAGCAATTCCCTCCCATCAGGGAGAATCCATTTCCCTTCATTTGTCTTAGTGGCCCCTATTTCTTGGAACTCTTTCTCCTCCTCTTCCGTGTATACGGGGTTCACGGCAGAAGATTCAATTAGGGGTATTAGAACCTGTATCCTTGTTACTGGACGGTTCATAGCTGCCTGTTTGGCTATTTCGTCTGCTAGTCTGTTTCCCTTTGCTTCTACAGTACTCCCCTTCTGATGTCCAGGTATATGGACTATAGCTATTTCTCGGAGTA
>NW_025186750.1:0-2977 GCF_004010195.1 Chiloscyllium plagiosum | reverse complement strand
GGACTCAATAGTTAGGGGGACAGTTGGAGGCTTTGTGGGAATGAGAGAGACTCACTGTTGGTGTGTTGCCTCCCAGATGCCAAGATTCGTGATGTCTCTGATCATGTTTTTGGGATCCTGGAGGGGGAGGGGGAGCAGCCCCAAGTTGTGATCCACATAGGCACCAATGACATAGGTAGGAAGAAAGGTGGGGAGCTAAGGCAGGATTCAGCCAGTGAGGTAGTTTGGGCTGAAGTTAGAAACAGGAAAGGAGAGGTCACCCTGTTGGGAGTTTTCTATAGGCTTCCGAGTTGTTCCAGGGATGTAGTAGAAAGGTTGGCAAAGATGATTCTCAATAGGAATTCTCGAGAGTAACAGGGTAGTTGTTATGGGGGACTTTAACTTCTCCAACATTGACTGGGAATACTATAGTTCAAGTAGTTTAGATGGGCCAGTTTTTGTTCAATGTGTGCAGGAGGGTTTTCTGACACAGTATGCAGACAGGCCAACAAGGGGCGATGCCATATTAGATTTGGTACTGGGTAATGAACTGGGCCAGGTTAGATTTGGAGGTAGGTGAGCACTTTGGTGATAGTGACCACAATTCAGTTATGTTTATTACAGCAATGGGCAGTGATAGGTATGTACTGCAGGGAAAGAGGTATAACTGGGGGAAAGGCAATTATGATACAATTAGGCAAGGTTTAGGATGTATAAGATGGGGTAAGAAACTGCAGGGAATGGACACAGTTGAAATGTGGAGATTATTCAAGGAACCGCTATTGCAGGTCCTTGATAAGTATATACCTATCGGGCAGGGAGGTAGCTGTCGAGAGGGAGCCATGGTTCACTAAAGAAGTTGAAGCTCTTGTCAAGAGAAAGAGGAAGGCTTATGTGAGGATGAGGCATGAAGGCTCAGTTAGGGGGCTTGAGAGTTACAAGTGAGCCAGCAAAGATCTAAGGAGAGGGCTAAGAAGAGCCAGGAAGGGACATGAGAATTCGTTGGCGGATAGGACCAAGGAAAACCCTAAGACCTTCTGTAGGTATATCCAGATCAAAGGAATGACTAGATTAAGATTAGGGCCAATCAAAGACAGTATTGGGAAATTTGTGTAGAATCTGAGGACATAGGGGAAGCGCTTAATGAATATTTTTTGTCAGTATTCACATTGGAAAAGGGCAATGTTAGTGAGAATACAGAGATACAGGCTACAAGATTAGATGGGATTGCGGTTGACAAAGAGGAGGGTTTTAGCAATTTTGGAAGCTCTGAAAATAGATAAGACCCCTGGACTGGATGGGATTTATCCTCGGATTCTCTGGGAAACCAGGAAGGAGATTGCAGAGCCTTTGGCTTCGATCTTTATGTTGTCAATGTCGACAGGAGTAGTGCCAGAAGACTGGAGGATATCAAATATTGTTCCCTTGTTTAAGAAGGGGAGTCGGGACAACCCTGGTCATTATAGGCCAGTGAGCCTTACTTCGGTTGTGGGTAAGGTGTTGGAAAAGGTTATAGGAGATAGGATTTATAGTCATCTGGAAAGGAATAAGTTGATTAGGGATAGTCAGCACGGTTTTGTGAAGGGTAGGCCGTGCCTCATAAACCTTATTGAGTTCTTCGAGAAGGTGACAAAACAGGTGGATGAAGGTAAAGTGGTTGATGTGGTGTATGTGGACCTCAGTAAGGCGTTTGATAAGGTTCCACACGGTAGGCTATTGCACAAAATAAAGTTTCGGTGTGGAGGTGATTTCGTGGTTTGGATCAGAATTTGGCTAGCTGAAAGAAGGCAGAGGGTGGTGGTTGATGGGAAATGTTCATCCTGGAGCTCAGTTACCAGTGGTGTCCTGCAAGGATCTGTTTTGGGGCCACTGCTGTTTGTCATTTGTATAAATGATCTCGATGTGGGCTTAGAAGGATGGGTTAATAAATTTGGGGATGACACTAAGGTAGGCAGAATTGTAGATAGTGCCAAAGGATGTTGTGGGTTACAGAGGGGCATAGATAAGATTCAGAGCTGGGCTGAGAAGTGGCAAATGGAGTTTAATGCGGAAAAATGTGAGGTAGTTCACTTCGGAAGAAGTAACAGGAATGCAGAGTACTGGGCTAATGGTAAAATTCTTGGCAGTGTGGATGAACAGAGAGATATTGGTGTCCAGATGCATCAATCCCCGAAAGTTGCCACCAAGGTTGATAGAATTGTCAAGAAGCTATATGGTGTGTTGGTGTTTATTGGTAGGGGGATTGAGTTTCGGAGCCACAGCTGTACAAGGCACTGGTAAGGCCGCACCCGGAGAATTGCATACAGTTCTGGTCACCGCATTATAGGAAGGATGTGGAAGCTTTGGAAAGGGTTCAGAGGAGATTTACTAGGATGTTGCCTGGTTATGGAGGGAAGGTCTTACAAGGAAAGGCTGAAGAACTGGAGGCTGTTTTCATTGGAGAGAGGAAGGTTGAGCGGTAACTTAATCGAGACATATAATATAATCAGAGAGTTAGATAGGGTGGAAAGTGAGAGCCTTTTCCCTCAGATGGTGAAGGCTAACATGAAGAGACATAGCTTTAAATTGAGGGGTGATAGATTTAGGACACATATCAGGGGTAGTTTCTTCATTCAGAGAGTAATGGGGCCGTGGAACGGCCTGCCTGCAACTCGTCGACGTTAAGGGCATTTAAATGGGCATTGGACATACACATGGATCATAATGGAACGGTGTAGGTTAGATGGGCATCAGATTAATTTCACAGGTCGACACAACATCGAGGACCAAAGGGCCTGTACTGTGCTGGAATGTTCTATGTTCTGGTGAACTGTGAGCAAGTTAGTGACAGATTTTGAGAGGGTACAGAACCTGATTCCAGTCAAATAGGGAGATTCTAAAACTGATGAAGGTAGGGTTTGAGAAGTCTCTTAAAATGATCAGAAATGGAGACAGAGGAAGGGAGGGAGGAAGTGAGGGAGAGAAAGGGAAGGGCAGAGGGGGGAAAGCAAGAGCAAGG
>NW_025186749.1:1680-2977 GCF_004010195.1 Chiloscyllium plagiosum | reverse complement strand
TGTAGAGATTGGAATTTAGTAAGTGCTGGTAAATGGAGTCCTCCATTCAAAATGGGACAGAATTTGGAATTTGGAATTTTGGAATTTGAACAGGTCTGAAGCAAAAGAGCAAGTTAGGATCAATTAGTCATTTGAGAATATTGACTTAGCCTGAAAAATGCTTGGTTTTTGGAAGCTTTTCATTTTGCCCTCATCAGGACAATTGTAAAAGTACCAATCAAAGGAGAAAAACATGACATTTATATTGCATATGAGGAAAGTGCTGATCGGTTGAGGTGTTGTCACTATGAACACACCAGTTTAAATATTGTTTTCCTTTGCTGTGGCATTTCTTGTAAATTGTCCTGATGCACGCAAGACAAAAAACTTCAACAAAATGCTTTGATTTTTGCAACATTCAAATAAGGATCAGTTTGGAGAGAAAGAATGAACATGGAAATGTATTAAGTTAACAATGAAAATTGATCTAAATTCAGGATAGCTTCACCTTGAACTTAATACAGGAATTATCAGGTGAAGTTTAATCACTGGAATTATTTAATCATCTTCCACCAGTTTAATTGTTTAAATTGTCCATCAGTTACGTTGATTACTCCTGGGATGGAGAGGACATTGACGTATCTGCTATTTATTGCCCTTCCCTAACTATCCTGGAGAGTCATGATTTGGAGATGCCGGTGTTGGACTGGGGTGTGCAAAGTTAAAAATCACACAACACCAGGTTATAGTCCAACAGGTTTATTGGAAGCACATTAGCTTCCAGAGCGTTGCTCCTTCATCAGGTGATAATGGAGGGCTCAATCATAACACAGAATTTATAGCAAGAATTTACAGTGTGATGTAACTGAAATTATACTGAAAAATTGATTGCCTGTTTCATCTGTTAGAATACAGTGATAGTTTCACTTCTTTCATGTGTAAATCACAAAACCTTTTTTTTAAAAAAAGTTGCGTTCTCGGGTTAGCTGTTAACAATGGTGATAGCTAGACAATATGTTGAAGGTGTTGGCCCCCTGTATTCTCTTTCTATGCCATGATGTTTAGATTGATTCTAATCTAAAAAGTGAGATAACGGAGTTTTACATAAATTCATGCAGTTTTTGAGCTCAGAGTTCTACATGAATGCATGTAGTTTTTGAGCAAAGTATTATGTAACCCTGCAAGTACAAATTCACCCCATTAAACATATGTGTGCATGTGGGTCTTTGTCTGTCTGAGTGTGTGTGTCTGTCTGGGTTGAGGGTTGTGAGTGTGAGAAAGTGTATGTGTGTGTGTAGTGAGTGCAGAGTGTCTTAAG
>NW_025186749.1:0-1414 GCF_004010195.1 Chiloscyllium plagiosum | reverse complement strand
GTGGAAAGGCACAGGCAGCCCGGCTAGGCTGCAGAGGGGCAGAACCAGTTTTGACGAATGAGCTGAGGTCCTTCCGAGCTGAGTTGCAGACTCAGGCTTTCAGGGCCGCACAGCTTACACTGTTACTGACCATAGCTCCGTGTTGATGAGGCCTGACCCAGGAGAACATCCACAGAAAGCTGCCTCCTGTGTGTCTGATGTGTCTGTGTGTCTCTCAGACATGACTGAGCAGGGAGCAAGGGTTTCAGCAGCAACAAAGATGTTACTCTAGTGCCCCTCCCACTTTCACCCATCAACTTACAAACTCCTTCTGGGGAAAGGGTTCAGCACATGCTATCGCCTGCTTCAATGTCTCACACCCCAACTCAAGACAACAGACCCCACAGTCCCCTGCCCCCATCATCTGCTCTCCATCTCTCTCCTGAAGGCACTATCTCTGGCTGGGAAACATCTCTAGCTTCCCCAGATGGTCTCATTCCTCCAAGTGTGGGCTGGGATGGGGAAGCAAGGCAGGCTATTGGACTGGGAGATGTCAGCCTGGCCTCAGTGGGCAGCACTCTCCCCTCAGACTCACTATGTTGCAGACTGGGTGGATGAGCCATTGGGAAATGCAGGGTTACAGGGATTAGATTAGATTACATTGTGGAAACAGGCCCTTCGGCCCAACAAGTCCACACCGACCCGCCGAAGCACAACCCACCCACACCCGTACATTTACCCCTTACCTAACAGTACGGGTAATTTAACATGGCCAATTCACCTGACCTGCACATCTTTGGACTGTGGGAGGAAACCGGAGCACCTGGAGGAAACCCACGCAGACACAGGGAGAACGTGCAAACTCCACACAGTCAGTCGCCTGAGGTGGGAATTGAACCCGGGTCTCTGGCGCTGTGAGGCAACAGTGCTAACCACTGTGCCACTGTGCCGCCCACACGGTGGCACAGTGTAGTGGTTTGGATCTGGTTGGGATGCTCTTCGGAGGATTAATGTGAACCTATTGTGGTGAATGGTCTGCTTCGACATTCTACAGATTTCATCATAACATGATTCTATCTCTGAAGCAAATTATCCATGCACAGGGAGTGCCATACTGTCAGAAGGTCAGTACTGAGGGACTGCCACAGTCAAAGGGACAGTACTGAGGGAGTGCCACACTATTGGAGGGTCAATACTGAGGGAGTGTTGGACAATTGGTGGGTCAGTACTGAGGGAGTGCTGCACTGTCAGAGGGTGAGTACTGAGGGAATGCCGCACCGTCAGAAAGTCAATATTGTGGGAGTGCTGCACTGCTGGTGTGTCAATACTGAGGGAGTGCAACACTGTCAGGGGTTCAGTGCTCAGGGACCATCTTTCAGATGGGATATTCTGATATCTGCCTTCTCAGGGGAAAGTAGAAGATGCCATGACACTA
>NW_025186748.1:0-2977 GCF_004010195.1 Chiloscyllium plagiosum | reverse complement strand
ATCATTTTGCATTTGCATTTCATATTTCCACTATCACTAATATTTTGCTTTATTGTTTGATTGGCCTAGATGTTGAATCCGGTTATATTTGGACAATATCTCCAGTCCTGTTCCCATTACTTGTGCCAGTGATACATGTATTACACTGGATTCGGTTCCTTCTTTAAGTTATGAAAATAAATGCATGGATCTCATCAAAGTTATTTTGATTTAAAAGGCATTTGAGATACAGTTACACTTGAAGAAAAAATAGGAATAGTTTATTAATTATGACATTGTCTGCGCGTTTTATGGCCAAAATTGTCTCCTCAATCTCTGAACATTTTCAATACGTTTCTCTGAATAATTTCAGCAAAGATGGTTGGAATGCAGCCCATCATCTCTGTATCAGCTCAGTATGAGTTGTATCCTCACTCTTACTCTGCTATAACTCCCTGTATCCATAAGACCATATGACCTAGGAGGGGAAGTAAGGCCATTCAGCGCATCGAATCCACTCCGCCATTCAATCATGGCTGATGGGCATTTCAATTCCAGTTACCCGCATTCTACCCATAGCCCTTAATTCCTTGTGACATCAAGAATTTATCAATCTCTGCCTTGAAGACATTTAGCGTCCCTGCCTCCACTGCACTCTGCGGCAATGAATTCCACAGGCCCACAACTCTCTGGCTGAAGAAATGTCTCCGCATTTCTGTTCTGAATTTACCCCCTCTAATTCTAAGGCTGTGTCCACGGGTCCTAGTCTCCTCGCCGAATGGAAACAATTTCCTAGCGTCCACCCTTTCCAAGCCATGTATTATCTTATAAGTTTCTATTAGATCTCCCCTTAATCTTCTGAACTCCAATGTATACAATCCCAGTATCCTCAGCCGTTCCTCGTATGTTAGACCTACCATTCCAGGGATCATCCGTGTGAATCTCCGCTGGACATGCTCCAGTGCCAGTATGTCCTTCCTGAGGTGTGGGGACCAAAACCGGACACAGTACTCCAAATGGGACCTAACCAGAGCTTTATAAAGTCTCAGTAGCACAACGGTGCTTTTATATTCAAACCTCTTGAGATAAATGACAACATTGCATTCGCTTTCTTAATCACAGACTCAACCTGCATGGTTACATTTAGAGAATCCTCGACTAGCACTCCCAGATCCCTTTGTACTTTGGCTTTATGAATTTTCTCACCGTTTAGAAAGTAGTGCATGCTTGCGTTCTTTTTTCCAAAGTGCAAACCTCGCATTTGCTCACATTGAATTCCATCAGCCATTTCCTGGACCACTCTCCCAAACTGTTTAGATCCTTCTGCAGCCTCCCCACTTCCTCAGTACTACCTGCCTGTCCACCGAACTTCGTATCATCGGCAAACATTGCTAGAATGCCCCCAGTCCATTCATCCAAATCATTAATATATAATGTGAAGAGCTGCGGCCCCAACACTAAACCCTGCGGGGCACCGCTTGTCATCAGCTGCCATTGCAAAAAAAAATATTTTATCCCAACTCTCTGCGTTCTGTCAGACAGCCACTCCTCAATCCATACCAGTAGGTCACCTCGAACACCATGGGCCCTTACCTTGCTCAGCAGTCTCCCATGTGACACCTTCTCAAAGGCCTTTTAGAAGTCTAGATAGACCATATCCACTGGGTTTCCCTAGTCTAACCTACTTGTCACCTCTTCAAAGAATTCCAACAGGTTTGTCAGGCACGACCTGGGGCACAGGTCTCTGGCGCAGAATCTGTCCTGTTGCTCAGAAGGGAAGGGGGTAGAGGAGTGGAGCATTAGTCATTGGCGACTCCATAGTTAGGGTATGGACAGGAGATTCTGTGGGAGGGGTACCAATGTCCTGGGGGGCGGCAGGGGTGGATTAGTTAATGTTCTTCAGGAGGAATTAAACAAATTCAGCGGGGGCATGGGAATCTGAATTATAGCTCCAGTATACAGAAAGTTGAGTTTAATGTGGTCATGAATATGGTTTCAAGATCGCAAGAGGGGACTGGCAAGCAGGAAAGTGGCGTGAAGGGTGTGTCTACTTCAATGGCTGGAGCATCCAGAATAAGAAGAGTGAACATGCGGCAGGGTGGTCTCTGGGACTTCGATGTTGTGGCCATTTCGACATGCGGCAGGGTGGTCTCTGGGACTTCGATGTTGTGGCCATTTCGGAGACTTGACTAGAGGAGGACTGTAATGATTGTTGCAGATTCCAGCGTTTAGATGTTTCAGTAAGAACATGGAAGGTGGTAAACAGGGGAAGGTATGACATTGTTAGCCAAAGACAATATTACGGTGGCAGAAAGGACGATTGATGCAGACTCATCTACTGAGGTAGAATGGGCTGAGGTCAGAAACAGGAACGAGAGGTCACCCTGTTGGGAATTTCCATAGGAGTACGAATAGTTCCAGAGATGTAGAGGAATGTTTTGCAAAGATGATTCTGGATAGGGGCGAAGGAACACGGTAGTTGTTATGGGCTGGAGGGGGGGAATTCAACCTTACGTATATCAACTGGAAATACGATAGTTCATATACTTTGAATGGGTGAGCTTTTGTATAACGTGTGCAGAAAGCTTCTTGATATAGTATGTCGATAGGCCAACAAGGAACGAGACCACATTGGATTTAGTACTGGTTCAACCTTACATATATCAACTGGAAATACGATAGTTCATATACTTTGAATGGGTGAGCTTTTGTATAATGTGTGCAGAAAGTTTCTTGATATAGTAGGCCATATCGATAGGCCAACAAGGAACGAGACCACATTGGATTTAGTACTGGTTAATGAACTAGGCCAGGTTTTAGATTGGGAGGTAGGTGAGCACTTTGATGATTGAGACCACAATTTCGTTATGTTAACTTTTGTGATGGAAATGGATAGATATATATCGCAGGGCAGTCGTTATAGCTGTGGGAAAGGCAATTATGACGCGATTACGCAGGATTTAGGATTCATAGGATGGGGAAGAAAACTTTAGCTGAT
>NW_025186747.1:0-2976 GCF_004010195.1 Chiloscyllium plagiosum | reverse complement strand
ACGAACTTCACTATACGATATCACACTGTCGAACTTCACTACAGAATATCACACTGTTAAACCTCACTGTAGAATATCACATTGTCAAAGATCACTATAGAATATCGCACTATTGATCTTCACTATAGAATATCACACTGTCGAACTTCACTATACAATATCACACTGTCGAACTTCAGAATACAATATCACGCCGTCAAACTTCATTACAGAATATCACACTTCGAAGATCACGCCGGAATATCACACTGTCGAAGATCACAATAGAATATCACATTGTCAAACTTCACTACAGAATATCACGCTGTTGAACTTCACTATGGAATATCACACTGTCGAACTTGTCTATAGACAATCACAATGTCGAAGATCACTATAGAATATCACACTGTCGAAGATCACTATAGAATACCAAAATGTCGAACTTCACTATACATTATAACACTGTTGAACCTCACAATAGAATATCACGCTGTCGAAGATCACTATAGAACATCACACTGTCGAACCTCACAACAAAATATCACACTGTCGAACTTCACTATAGAATATCATACTGTCGAACTTCACTATACAATATCACAATGTCGAACTTGTCTGAGACTATCACAATGTCGAAGATCACTATAGAATATCACACTGTCGAAGATCACTATAGAATACCAAAATGTCGAACTTCACTATACATTATAACACTGTCGAACCTCACTATAGAATATCAAGCTGTCGAAGATCACAAGGAATATCACACTGTCGAACTTCACTATACAACATCACACTGTCGAACTTCACTATACAACATCACACTGTCAAACCTCACTATAGAATATCACATTGTCAAAGATCACTATAGAATATCGCACTGTTGAACTTCACTATAGAATATCACACCGTCGAACTTCACTATACAATATCACACTGTCGAACTTCAGAATAAAATATCAAGCCAACAAACTTCACTACAGAATATCACACTGTCGAAGATCACAATAGAATATCACATTGTCAAAATTCACTACAGAATATCACGCTGTTGAACTTCACTATGGAATATCACACTGTCGAACTTCACTATAGAATATCACACTGTCGAATGTCACTATAGAATATCACAGTGTTGAAGATCACTATGGAATATCACACTGTTGAACTTCACTATAGAATATCAAACTGTCGAAGATCACTATAGAATACCAAAATGTCGAACTTCACTATACATTATAACACTGTCGAACCTCACTATAGAATATCACGCTGTCGAACTTCATTATAGAATATCACACTGTTGAACTTCACTATACAATATCACACTGTCGAACTTCATTATAGAATATCACACTGTTGTACTTCACTATACAATATCACGCTGTCAAACTTCACTACAGAATATCACACTGTCGAAGATCACAATAGAATATCACATTGTTGATCTTCACTATAAAATATCACACTGTGGAACTTCACTATGGAATATCACACTGTCGAACTTCACTATAGAATATCACACTGTTGAACTTCACTATACAATATGTCACTGTCGAAGATCACTGTAGAATATCACACTGTCGAAGATCACAATAGAATATCACACTGTCGAACTTCACTATAGAATATCACGCTGTCAAACTTCACTATACAATATCACACTGTCGAAATTCACTATAGAATATCACGCTGTTGAACTTCACTACAGAATATCACACTGTCGAAGATCACTATACAATGTCACACTGTCGAACTTCACTATACAATATCACACTGTCGAACTTCACTATAGAATATCACACTGTCAAATGTCACTATAGAATATCACACTGTCGAACTTCACTATAGAATATCACACTGTCGAAGATCACTATAGAATACCAAAATGTCGAACTTCACTATACATTATAACACTGTCGAACCTCACTATAGAATATCACGCTGTCGAAGATCACAAGGAATATCACACTGTCGAACTTCACTATACAACATCACACTGTCGAACTTCACTACAGAATATCACACTGTCAAAGATCACTATAGAATATCACATTGTCGATCTTCACTATAGAATATCACACGGTTGAACTTCACTATACAATATCACACTGTCGAACTTCACTATACAATATCACAGTGTCAAACTTCACTATGGAATATCACACTGTCGAACTTCACTATGGAATATCACACTATCGAACTTCACTATAGAACATCACACTGTTGAACCTCACTAAAGAATATCACATTGTCGAAGATCACTATAGAATATCACACTGTCGAACTTCACTATAGAATATCACGCTGTCAAACTTCACTATACAATATCACACTGTCGAACTTCACTATAGAATATCACGCTGTTGAACCTCACTACAGAATATCACACTGTCGAAGATCACTATACAATGTCACACTGTCGAACTTGACTATACAATATCACACTGTCGAACTTCACTATAGAATATCACACTGTCGAATGTCACTATAGAATATCACACTGTCGAACTTCACTATAGAATATCACACTGTCGAAGATCACAATAGAATACCAAAATGTCGAACTTCACTATACATTATAGCACTGTCGAACCTCACTATACAATATCATGCTGTCGAAGATCACTATCGAATATAACACTGTCGAAGATCACTATACAATATCACACTGTCGAAGATCACTATAGAATATAACACTGTCGAACTTCACTGTAGAATAACACCCTGAGGAACTTCACTATACAATATCACACTGTCGAACTTCATTGTAGAATATCATACTGTCGAAGATCACTATAGAATATCACACTGTTGAACTTCACTATAGAATATCACACTGTTGAACTTCACTATAGAATATGACACTGTTGAAGATCACTGCAGAATATCACACTGTCGAAGATCACTATAGAATATCACGCTGTCGAACTTCACTATAGAATATTACACTGTCGAACCTCACTATACGATATCACACTGTCGAAGATCACG
>NW_025186746.1:0-2976 GCF_004010195.1 Chiloscyllium plagiosum | reverse complement strand
CCCCGGTCCACAAGTCTCATTCCTGATGAAAAGGTTATGACTGAAACGTTCATTCCCCTGCTCCACGGACGTTGCCTGACCAGCTGTGCTTTTCCAGCACCACACTCCCAGTCAGGAAACAGTCCGACATCGTCATACTCACGGGACCAGGCTTGATGGATCATGTTTCATGAAGCCCCATCACCAGCCCTGGGTAATCCTGTCCCACCGGCAGGATAGACACACCAGTGATGGGAACTCCTTGGGATACAGTCAGGGAAGGAGTTACCCTGCAATTCCCCAACATTAATTCCAGAACCCAGGAAATCTCATAGTAACAGATCATGGTCAAGGAAATCGCCTGAGGATGGATATCTCCTGCCCCCCACCCCTCCTCTCGGTGATAACTCAGTTCCCCTCGATGTTAGAAACAAATCAGAAGAAGCACTGAGGGTCACAAGGACACAGACCGTCGTCTGGGTGTGGGACTTCAATGTTCATCACCAAGAGTGTGTCCACAGGCCCACCACTGACTGAGCAGTGAGGGGCCTCACATACACAGCAGTCAGACTGGGGGGAAGTGATAGGGGAACCAACAAGAGCGAAACATTCTCACCAAACCCCTTATCCCAGAGGGATCTGTCCCTAACAGTATCTGTAGGAGCAGCCAGCACACAGTCCTGGTGGACGGAAAATCTCAGCCTCATATTGAAGACCCTGCCCACTGTGTTATGTGGCACTCCTTCCTGTGAAGTAGGGACATACTTCTAAAGGACCAAGCACATGGAAGCTAGCCATGCATGAGACACTGTGGGCTAGCAGCAGCTGCAGCATCAATGGCCATCTCTCCATCATAAAGTCAGAAGTGGCCTATTCACTGATGGTTCCAAAATGTTCTGCACTAATCCCAACTTCACCTGTACTGAAGCAGGCTATTCAGCCCATCAAGAGTTTTATTCAAGACAACATCCACCTGGTCCGGGACCTGATCCATTTCTGTCGACGGGCTGGTCTGCCGAGCGCCTTCCTGCTCTCGACCAGGAGAAGGTGTTCAACAGGGTCGATCACGAATACCTGCTCGGGACTCTGCGGGCATTTGGGTTCGGGATGCTGTTCCTTGCCCCGATCCAACTTTTGCATGCCACTGCAGAGTGTCTGATTAATGTTAACGGTTCCCTGACGGCGCCCCTTCACTTCGGGAGAGGAGAACATCAACGCTGCCCCCGTCCAGCCATCTGTATTCCCTGTGCGTGGAGCCTTTCCTGCGCCTCTTGCGGGGGAGGTTGTTGGGGCTGGTTCTGCATGGTGTGGGCACTGGGTTGGTCCTCTCGGCTTACGCCGCCGATGTGCTCTTCTCTTTCATCGACCCGGCTAACCTGGGGAGGATGCGCGAGTGCCAGGTCATGTACTCGGCAGCGTCTTCCTCCAAGATAAACTGGGCAAAATGTTCCAGACTACTGGTCGATCCGTGGCGGATGGAGTCTGCCGGAGGAGTTGCGGGGGTTCAGATGGAATACCACCCATCTCCATTACCTGGGGGTCTACCTAAGCCCGGCTGAGGAATCCTGGCCGGCCAACTGGCAGGAGCTGGAGGCCAAAGTCTCGGCTCGCCTAGGCCGCTGGACAGGACTGCTCCGAGTGCTATCTTACAGGAGTCGAGTGCTGGTCATAAACCAGCTGGTGGCCGCTATGCTGTGGTACGGCTGGACACTTTGGTCCCTCCTCCTGGCTTTGTCGCTGACATCCAGAGAACGTTGGTCGACTTCTTCTGGAACAAAAAGATGCACTGGGTCGCTGCGCAGGTTCTGAGTCTCTCTATTTAGGAGGGCGGTCAGTCGCTGGTGTGCGTCTGCACCCAGGTCACAACGTTCTGCCTTCAGACCTTGCAGCAATACATTTACGTCGAGCCTCCTTCTCGGTGGGGCGTACTGGCGACGTATTTTTTCCGCCAGGTGCGTAACCTCAATTACGACACGCAGCTCCTGTTTGTCGACCGTGACGGTTTGGAGGTTACGCTCAAGACACTGCCTATCATTTACCAGGACCTGATCACTTTCTGGAACATGGTCGAATCGCGTCGCCTCTACCCTCCAGCAGGAGTAGCGGCTGTCATCAGGGAGCCATTGCTCAGGAATCCTCACCTCCGTACTCGCGGGTTCGAGTGGCTGTCAGAGGGGAGGGCCGTGGTGGCGAGGGTGACAAGGGTCGGGGACGTGCTGGGTGCCGAGAGCCTGGGCTGGACGCTGCAGCATGACATAGCAGGCAGGGCAGCGGTAGACGTCCGGTACGTGGCCACCGCCATCCGACGCCTTAAAACGGCGGTGCTCGGACCTGACGTAGTGCACCAGTTGGAGGATGCTCAGGTGTGCAGTGGGATTCTGTCCAGGCTCACCCCAGCCCACACGGAATTTCACATTGGCCCCAAGGTCCTGTACTTCCCGCGGGAGACTGTGCCCCACAACCTGAGCTGCCTCTGGAATTTTAATTTTGTCCCTTTTAAGGACGTTAAAAGGCAGGTCATATATCGACTGCTGCTGCACACCGTCCATCTCTTCTCCCTCATCCACCGTCCGGACGCGCCTTGGCCTGCCCATTTGCGACTGGGCGGTGGGGATCCCCAATGGAGGGCTCTCTAGGCGGGAGTCCTCCCCTTTCTCCCGGGGAGATGGCGTGGAGGGTCCCCTGTAACCGCAGATTGTGTTGGTTCATAGACTCCCAGCCCAACTACTTGTTCTGTGGCGCTGTGGAGTCCGTGGACCACGTGTATATTGGGTGTGGGCGTTTGCACTCCATTTTTGATTTTCTGAAAAACCTCCTCCTCGGCTTTTGGCTGCACTTCAGTCCCACGCTCTTGATCTTCGGGCACCCAGTACGGAGGAGGGAGGGCAGGTCTGAAGACCTCCTCATGGGTCGAGGAGGGAGGGCAGGTCTGAAGACCTCCTCATGGGTCTGCTCCTGGACCTGGTAGAACTGGCCAGAAACAGGACCAGGCAGCGG
>NW_025186745.1:0-2976 GCF_004010195.1 Chiloscyllium plagiosum | reverse complement strand
AATCATCTGACTAGGACTCCAGATCAGAAGGAATAAAAGCAAAGGCTGTTCCATGACAATATAATATAGCAATGCCACTGGTTAGAAAGGGGCAAGCAAGTAATGGTCTGTCTTTATCGTTACCAACCTAATGGAAAGGGTAGCAATGGGAATGAATTGGAGGGAGATGACGGTGAGGTCCACATTGAACCTTCTACTACCTAACTAACTCAGAAGCTATAGCAAACTTAGACTCTCATTGACACACCAAGTGCAGAACAGTGAGCAGAGCTAACAAGGCTACATCCAAGGGTCTGTGTACGGGCAATCCAGGCAGCACCACTTTCCTCGACATGATTTCAATGATGTCATAAAGTAACATCCATATTGACAAGGCCCAGCAAAGATGTTCGAAGTTTAGGAAGTGATTAATTTCATTATAGAGCACCAATTGATAAATTAGCCATGAGGTAGTTGGCTAGTTCGCCAAGCTGTTGGGTTACCATGCAGATGTTTTGTTACCATGCTGGGAACATCGTCAGTGCAACTTCCGTGTAGCTCTATTGTTCTGCCCTGCTTGGGGTTCATGTGGTCAGGTCTGCTGGGGTGAGTGTCTCCTCTGCAGCGGTTTTACACTGGGTCTATCTCTGTTTGTTTATTGATGGCCTTATTGGTTGCAAACCAGACTTCCAACAGCTCTCTGGCGTGTCTCTGGTGAGCTTGTCCTAGAATGGTTACGTTGTAATAGTTGACCTGATGGCTCTCTCAATCTTTATGTGTGGAGATGAACAAGAGTGGATCCTGTCGTTTAGTTGCCAGTTAATGTTCGTAAAGTCAATGGCTACTTTTCTTACCATTTGTCTGATGTAGAGTTTGTTGCAGTTGTTGCAAAGGATTTTGTAGACCACGTTGGTCCTACATGTTGCGTTTATGGGGTCCTTTCTTCTGGTAAGTGGTTGGTGCAATGTGGCTGTTGGTTGGTGTGCTATCATAATACCTGGTGGTCATAACAGCCTGGTTGTTAATTCTAATATGTTCTTCACAAAAAAGGCCACCAACAAATACAGAGACAGACCCAGTGTAAAAGCTGCAGAGAAGACCCAACAGTGACATTCACCTCAACAGAGTGGACCACATGAAAACCAAATGGGACAGAACGACAGAGCCACATGGAGATCACACTGATGATGTTACCCAGCATTGCAACAAAATGTCTTACACAATAACCTAGCAGCTCAGCAAGCTAACCAACTACCTCATCCACAAACCAAACTAAAGATCTTTGTTAAAACCTTTAAAATGATGCAGAAGTGCTGGTGTAGGACTCGGGTGGACAGAGTTAGAAGTCACATGACACACATTATAGTCCAACAGGTTTATTTGAATTCACAAGCCTTTGAAGCACTGTTGCTTCATCAGTTGAAGTCAGGTAGATTAGCAGCAGCCGTGGGAGCTCCCTAGTTGTACTCGTAGTTCATTACTGGCTCTCAAACACTTTAAAGTTTTTTTTCTTGAAATGAGTGTAGAGTACATGACAACAACTCATTAACTTTTGTGGGAAATCTTAAGTTGCAGAATTTCAGGTTATTCTGTTGGAGCTTGTTCTTCAACTGTACTACTTAAAAAATCATCCAGGAAACTGCAGACAATCTGTACAGAATCTAAAGTGACCAGGTTGGAATTGAATATATAATACTGATCAAGATGATGAGAATGAACATGTTGCTAGTGTGACTGCTGTTTATGATTAGATTAGATTCCCTACAGTGTGGAAACAGGCCCTTCGGCCCAACCAGCCCACACTAACCTTCCGAACAGTAACCCACCCAAACCCATCTCCCTCACGCATCTAGCACTATGGGTAATTTAGCATGGCCAATTCACATAACCTGCACATTTTTGGACTGTGGGAGGAAACCAGAGCACCCAGAGAAAACCCACGCAGACACGGGGAGAATGTGCAAACTCCGCACAGACAGTCGCCTGAGGCTGGAATTGAACCTGGGACCCTGGTGCTGTGAGGCAGCAGTGCTAACCACTGAGCCACCGTGCCACCCTATCTTTTCTCAATTCCTCTGATGGGTGGGAAGTTTGAAATACTACTCGTGAATTTAGCCCTAAATTATAAACATGTTTTTAAAAGAGGACTGTTATAGAGCCAAAATAACCATGTGTACATTCAATAGCTGGCTGATGTAACATCTATGTGGACCAATAGGTTGTAACATCTAACAATGTCAAAGAAACTTCAATTGGACTAAACTGTGACCTCTTGCAGCTGCAAGATAATAAGATGCTAACAATTACCATCACAACAACAAGGTACCCTCTAAGGATTATGTCCTAATCTGCTGATGCATGTAGTGGTTTCCCTGTTAAAAATACATAAGGACAGGAATTAAGAAGCCATTTTCAACTCTTTTGGAGTGTGTTAGTGAACCTGAACATTCTCATGTGTATCAGCACAGGTTCAGATGTTAGCCTGCTGTGAAGGTCACAGTTGAAGAATTATCCCCCGTCACCCCAGTGTTTCAGGTAAAGATTATCTCTCATACTGAGCGCTAGAAATCAAAGGAACATGGGATTTATGAGGAATAGGTAATTCACCCATTTGTGCCCATTTTGCCATTTAACATGATCATGGCTGGTCTTATCCTGGTCTCAACTCCACTTTCCTGCCTGCTCTCCAATAACGCTTTATCCTGCTTTTCATCAGAAACACATCTATTTCAATCTTGAACCCGTTGATCGATTTTGCCTCCACTGCACTCTGGGACAATGAGTTCCACAGATTCATAATTGTCTGGGAGAAGTGGTTTCTCCTCATGTCAGTTTTAAACCTACCTCTTTTCATTCTATATCTATGACCTCTTGATCTAGACTATCCCAAAGGGGATTCATCTGTTCAGTATCCACATTATCAATCCCCTTTTGAATTTGTACACCTCAATCAGATTCTCCTCATTCTCCTGAACTCCAGTGAGTACAAGCCCAAGC
>NW_025186744.1:0-2976 GCF_004010195.1 Chiloscyllium plagiosum | reverse complement strand
CGGTATTAGGCAAGAACTTTTGAAAGCTGATTTTGGAGGCAGATGTTTGCAGGTAAAGGGACGGCTGGAAAATGGAAGCCTTCAGGAATGAGATAACAAGAATCCAGAGAGTATATTCCTGTCAGGGTGAAAGGGAAGGCTGGTAGGTATAGGGATGCTGGATGACTGAAGAAATTTGAGGGTATGGTTAAGAAAAAGAAGAAGCATTTGTCAGGTATAGACAGGATAGATAGAGTGAATCCTTGGAGTATAAAGAAAGTAGGAGTATACTTAAGGGGGAAATCAGGAGGGCAAAATGGGGACATAGCTTTGGATTCTCCTTTAATTCTATTTGCCAAAGGGTTTTTACAAATATATTAAGGACAAAAGGGTAACTAGGGAGAGAATAGAGCCCCTCAAAGATCAGCAAGGCAGCCTTTGTGTGGAGCCACAGAAAATGGGGGAGATATTAAATATTTTTGCATCAGTTATTACTGTAGAAAATGATATGGAAGGTATAAACTGTAGGGAAATAGATGGTGACATCTTGCAAAATGTCCAGATTACAGGAGAGGAAGTGCTGGATGTCTTGAAACAGTTAAAGGTGGATAAATCCCCAGGACCTGCTCAGGTGTACCCGAGAACTCTGTGGGAAGCTAGAGAAGTGATTGCTGAGCCTCTTGCTGAGATACTTGTATCATCGATAGTCACAGGTGAGGTGCCGGAAGACTGGAGGTTGGCAAATGTGGAGCCACTGTTTAAGAAGGGTAGTAAAGACAAGCCAGGGAACTATAGACCGGTGAGCCTGACCTCCGTGGTGGGCAAGTAGTTGGAAGGAATCCTGAGGGACAGGATGTACATCTATTTGGAAAGGCAAGGACTGATTCGGAATAGTCAACATGGCTTTGTGCATGGGAAATCATGTCTTTCAAACTTGATTGAGTTGTTTTGAAGAAGTAACAAAAGATTGAGGGCAGAGCAGATGTGATCTACGTGGACTTCAGTAAGGTGTTCGACAAGGTTCCCCATGGGAGACTGATTAGCAAGGTTAGATCTCATGGAATACAGGGAAAACTAGCTATTTGGATACAGAACTGGCTCAAAGGTCGAAGACAGGGTGGTGGTGGTGGTGGTGGGTTGTTTTTCAGACTGGAGGCCTGTGACCAGTGGAATGTTACCCAAGGATCGGTGCTGGGCCTCTAAATCACATAGAACATAGAACAGTACAGCACAGAACAGGCCCTTTGGCCCACGATGTTGTGCCGAACATTTGTCCTAACTTAAGCACCCATCCATGTACCTATCCAATTGCCGCTTAAAGGTCGCCAATGATTCTGACTCTGCCACTCCCACAGGCAGCGCATTCCATGCCCCCACCACTCTCTCTTGGGTAAAGAACCTACCCCTGACATCCCCCCCCCCCCCCCCCCCCTTCACCTTAAATTTATGTCCCCTTGTAACACTCTGTTGTACCCGGGGAAAAAGTTTCTGACTGTCTACTCTACCTATTCCTCTGATCATCTTATAAACCTCGATCAAGTCACCCCTCATCCTTCGCCGTTCCAATGAGAAAAGGCCTAGCACTCTCAACCTATCCTCGTACGACCTATTCTCCATTCCAGGCAACATCCTGGTAAAATTTCTCTGCACCCTCTCCAAAGCTTCCATATCTTTCCTAAAGTGAGGCAACCAGAACTGTACACAGTACTCCAAATGTGGCCTAACCAAAGTCCTGTACAGCTGCAACATCACTTCACGACTCTTGAATTCAATCCCTCTGCGAATGAACGCTAAGACACCATAGGCCTCCTTACAAGCTCTATCCACCTGAGTGGCACTTTTCAAAGATCTATGAACATAGACCCCAAGATCCCTCTGCTCCTCCACCTTACTCAGAACCCTACCGTTAACCCTGAATTCCGCATTCTTATTTGTCCTTCCAAAATGGACAACCTCACACTTGACAGGGTTGAACTCAATCTGCCACTCCTCTGCCCAGCTCTGCATCATATCTAAGTCCCTTTGCAGCCGACAACAGCCCTCCTCACTATCCACAACTCCACCAATCTTCGTATCATCTGCAAATTTACTGACCCACCCTTCGACTCCCTCATCTAAGTCATTAATAAAAATTACAAACAGCAGAGGACCCAGAACTGATCCCTGAGGAACTCCACTTGTAACTGGGCTCCAGGCTGAATATTTGCCATCTACCACCACTCTCTGACTTCGACCGGTTAGCCAGTTTTCTATTCAACTGGCCAAATTTCCCTCTATCCCATGCCTATTCACTTTCCACATAAGCCTACCATGGGGAACCTTATCAAGTGCCTTACTAAAATCCATGTACACTACATCCACTGCTCCACCGTCATCCACATGCTTGGTCACCTCAAAGAATTCAATAAGACTTGTAAGGCAAGACCTACCCTTCACAAATCTGTGCTGGCTGTCCCGAATCAAGCAGTGTCTTTCCAGATACTCAAAATCCTATCCCTCAGTACCCTTTCCATTACTTTGCCTACCACCGAAGTAAGACTAACTGGTCTGTAATTCCCGGGGTTATCCCTATTCCCTTTTTTGAACAGGACACAACATTCGCCACTCTCCAGTCCCCTGGTACCACCCCTGTTGACCGTGAAGACGACAAGATCATTGCCAATGGCTCTGCAATTTCCTCTCTTGCTTCCCACATAATCCTAGGATATATCCAGTCAGGCCCGGGGGACTTGTCTATCCTCAAATTGTTCAAAATGTCCAACACATCTTCCTTCCAACAAGTATCTCCTCTAGTTTACCAGTCCGTTTCACACTCTCCTCTTCAACAATACGGTTCCTTTCGTTTGTAAATACTGAAGAAAAGTACTCATTCAAGACCTCTATCTCTTCCGACTCAATACACAGTCTCCCACTACTGTCCTTGGTCAGACCTACCCTCGTTCTCGTCATTCTCATGTTTCTCACATACGCATAAAATGCCTTGGTTATCCTTGATCC
>NW_025186743.1:0-2976 GCF_004010195.1 Chiloscyllium plagiosum | reverse complement strand
ATTTAATGTCCATAACAAATTACTCGAGATTCATATGAGATAACAGCTTTGCTGCTATCATTCAGATTAGACACTTTGTCACAGATCAGAAAGAAAAAAGAAATCAAAAGAGCTGGAGCGAAACTCAGTAGATCTGGCAACATCTGAGCAGAGATCTACTTTTTTTGGAGGGGCTGGAGATTTGGGGAAAGATGGTTACAGCATTGCAAACGTATAACAGAGCAGAGTCATCTAGCCTGCCGTAAGCAAACATCAATAATTTGCCCTCACAACTGACTTCACTAGAGGAATTGGAGATGGGAGATGTGACCAACAGCCAGCGATGTCAGCACCCAGTCCAGACCAGTCCAGTTATATTGTGAACTGAATGTGCTGTATTGAAAGCTGGAACTGTTTTCTCAATGACTGTGATTGATGTCAGTCTCCATGCAATGTAACTGTATCACTGGAGGGTTTCCCTCTCCTACTGGTGAGGGGCTTCACTCAGTACGCTATCCCAGTATAGGAGCAGATGCATAAGCTCCAACAGTAATAGAGATCAGCAGCTGTACAGAAGTAGAGAGGACAGATCTGAATCTGAGAATAATGGACTGGATAATTACACCAATGGAGAGGACGCTTTCCTTGGATCTTTTCAACATTTCCCTCTATTGGGAATTTCTACCATATCGGATATTAGCGGTACTGATGATTATTCTGGGCGGGGTTGAGGGTGTGTTACTAACCTATTCTCTCTATTGTCGGTGTTCTCTGCCTCTGTCCATTCATTAATCCCATAAACAATTTTGAACTTCATTGCAATTTCTGTGATCTATATTTGTCAAAGAAAGAAACTATTATCTTCAATTCAAATTGCAGTCTCCATTCATCTGAATTGCAGACCACTCCCTTACAGACATCTGAGGACAAAACTATGGACAACCTCGCGATCCATTTTTGCCCTGAACTGATTTATGTTTCGTCTTCTCTCTGTCACCAACCCTGTCCACTATCAGCTCATAATATCCCCGATCTCCACCTCTGTGTCAGTGCTGTGGCTGAACAAACAATTGTCTGCACGTTGGTAAAATACAGACTTTATGTTTCAAGCTCTCTTCTGGCCACTTTTCCAGTTACAAGTATTTCAATCACAAAATTGTTCTTGTCTCGGACGTTACTTCATGATTAGAACAATGTATCAGAGTAGGAATGTCACTGGATGTAATTCAGGAACAAAGCTTATTAAACGAAAGACATGGTTTCAAGCGATTTGTTTCAAGTCCTACCACAGCTGATGGCAGAACTTAAATAAAAATGATAAGAATTGGAATAAAAGTGCATTTCACGAAAAACAACCATAAAATCCACATTTTGTCTGAACATCTTGATGTTTCACTGATGATCTTCAGAATGAAATCTAATGCTACTACCCGGTCTGGGTTAAGTGTGACTTCAGATCCATGTCAATGTGCTTGACTTTATATTGGCTTGTGGAGTGGCCTCACAGTCAGGGCAATTAGTGACGATTAACAAATGCTGCCCTTGGAAGAGATGCTGACTTCCCATGGAATAACAAATTTGAAGGTTAAAAAAATAAAGAAAGATGCTGGAGTTCTGAAATTGTATATAAAATGCCAAGAAAATAACAAAAAGTTCTGGGAGCTTTTCTGAACTGAACGGAGCTGGAAAATAGTGTGAATAATGCTGGTGACAGGGAAGTCTGCTTTGAAGAGGAGGAGGAGTGAGTTGAATCGACTTAGATATAGATAGAAGAAAAAGAGCAAACAAAGGGAATGATGATCAGCTGGGATGGAAATAAAATGTGAGATTCACCTCATTTATTTATAACTTGTCCCATCTTCCTGAATATCATGCCAATGTCGGTACATGTATCCCCTGCTTTTCAAAAATGCGTTTTTCGCCAATTCCCTTTCCGAAAAACCTCCATGAGGTCCTATTTTCGCTAAACAAAAAGAAATCCGAAGAGGATTTTCACTTTTACCAAGGAAGTGATTTTTCCCACCTAAATTAATGCTACTTTACTTTACACCATATCAGCTTACTAAAGGTTTTGTAGGAACACTCTACTTTCAGATACTGAGGGACACCTGTATGTATCTAAGATCATGTTTAAAGCGATTTGATCCCAACTGTCTTTCTTCCCTGAGTGTCGTCATCTTGTCATATATATATATATATATATATATATAAATGGGATATAGGTATCGCTGGCTAGACAAGCATTAGTTCACTTTTCTGATTGCCCTTGAGAAGACCTTGAGCCTCACAGGGCACTTAGACAGAGTGAGGCATACAAGATGACAGTTGCATAGGAGCTGTGCAAAGCAAGATCGACGTTAGCAAGATTAATATTATTGGAAAAGTTAGAGATTTCAATTTGTCAGTCTAATTCCGGTAGGGATGAAGGTGTTCCTGAGCATGCTGGTCCATATTTTCAAGCCTCTGTATCTCCTCCCTTTTGGAAGAGGTTGTAGGAGATCATCATCGGTTTTGGAGAGATATTTGATGTTGCCAGCTTTTCGCTGACATTGAGAAGTATAAATGGTGGGAAGGATATCTTCCATGATAGTCTGGGCTGTGCACACAACCACCTGTAGTTTCTTATGGTCGTGGGAAGAGCTGCTCCGTCACACTATTATGCACGTGAATAGAATGCTTTCAGTTACCAGTATACAGAGCACTGGGAGAAGGCAGTTCGAAAATATTTAGATGTAACAATTGGCTGTTAAATGGAAATCCAAATTCTGGTCGCTGTTTTGATAACAATTGAAATTTAACCAATAAATTTAAATTATGTCCAGAATACCAAAACACAATTGAGTTTATTGTACTGCCAACATCCAACCAAAAACCTATCATATCCTTCAAAAGAATAGAGAAGCCATCACCATCACAACAAGGGAGAAATAGACAGACACGAATAAGGAGAGAGAAAACACAACGAGGGAAACAAAAGGACAGTCAGTAAATCAGAGA
>NW_025186742.1:0-2976 GCF_004010195.1 Chiloscyllium plagiosum | reverse complement strand
TAAATTCTTGACATTGAAATAATGAGAAAAGCTTAACTCATTGAATTGACACGCTCAGTGTGCCTCATTGAATGATAAAGTTAAGCTTGGCACATTGAAAGAATGGCAGAAGCTCTAATCAGTGAATTACCACATCCAGTCAGTTTCTTACAATGAATGCACGCGGTTTGTTTCAAGGAATAAATGCGCGCAGTTTGTTTCTTTGAATCAATGTATAACGTTTGTTTCACTGAATCAATGATTGAAGTAATTGATTCAATGATTGAATGAATGCAGTTTGTTTCATTGAATTAAAACGTTAAGCTCGAGACATTGAAAACATGAGCCAATCTCGACTCATTGAATAAAGACGTTCAGTGTGTATTATTGAAAGAATGCATGCAGTTTGTTTCAATGAATGAATGCATGCAGTTTGTTTCATTGAATGAATGGCAAAAGCTCAACTCATTGGATAAATACGTGCAGTGTGTTACATTGAATGAATGAGTGCAGTTGGATTAATTCAAGGAATGAAAGCGGTTGTGTACTCTAAATAAATGAGTTACGTTTTGTTTCTTTAAAACAATGATTCAACGTCTGTATCATTGAATCAATGATTCAAGATTGATTCAATTTTTGAATGAATACAGATTGTTTAAATGAATGAAACCGTTAAACTCGAGACATTGAATAAATCAGAGAAGCTCTCCCCATTGAATGTTGATCAAATTAAAGTTTGTTTCCTTGCGTGAATGAGTTTAGTTTGACACATTGAATGAGGAGCCGAAGGTCTACTTAAAGAATTAACAGGCCCTATCTGTTTCATTGAATGTATGCATGCAGTTTGTTTCAATGAATGAATGGGTGCAGTTTGTTTCATTAAATCAATGTGTTAAACTCTTGATATTGAATGAATGACAGAAGCTCAACTCATTGAATTGACACACTCAGTTTGTCTCATTGAATGATAAAGTTAAGCTTGACACATTGAAAGAATGGCAGAAGCTCTAATCAGTGAATTACCACATCCAGTCAGTTTCTTTGAATGAATGCATGCAGTTTGTTTCAATGAATGAATGGCAAAAGCTCCACTCATTGGTTAAATACGTGCAGTGTGTTACATTGAATGAATGAGTGCAGTTGGATTAATTAAAGGAATGAAAGCGGTTGTGTACTCTAAATGAATGAGTTACGTTTTCTTTCTTTAAAACAATGATTCGACGTTTGTATCATTGAATCAATGAATGAAACCGTTAAACTCGAGGCATTGAATAAATCAGAGAAGCTCTACTCATTTAATTTTGATCTAATTGAAGTTTGTGTCCTTGCGTGAATGCATTTAGTTTGACACATTGTATGAAGAGGCTAAGGTCTACTTAAAGAATTAACAGGCCCTGTCTGTTTCATTGAATAAATGCATGCAGTTTGTAACAATGAATGAATGGGTGCAATTTGTTTCATTGAATCAATGTGTTCAAGTGTTGACATTGAATGAATGAAAGCAACTCTACTCATTGAATTGACACGCGCAGTTTGTCTCATTGAATGATAAAGTTAAATGTGGTACATTGAAAGAATGGCAGATGTTCTACTCAGTGAATTAACACGTTCTGTCTGTTTCATTGAATGAGTGCATACTGTTCGTTTCAATGAATGAATGAGTGCAGTTTGATGTATTGAAGCAATGTATTAAACTCTTGACATTGAATAAATGTGAGAAGCTGCACTCATTGAATTGACACGCGCAGTTTGTCTCATTGAATGATAAAGTTAAGCTTGCCACATTGAAAGAATGGCAGAAGCTCTAATCAGTGAATTACCACATCCAGTCAGTTTCTTTGAATGAATGCATGCAGTTTGTTTCAATGAATGAATGCATGCAGTTTGTTTCATTGAATGAATGGCAAAAGCTCAAGTCATTGGATAAATACATGCAGTGTGTAACATTGAATGAATGAGTGCAGTTGGATTTGTTAATGGAATGAAAGCGGTTGTGTACTCTAAATAAATGAGTTACGTTTTGTTTCTTTAAAACAATGATTCAATGTTTGTATCATTGAATCAATGATTCAAGATTCATTCAATATTTGAATGAATGCAGATTGTTTAAATGAATAAAAGCGTTAAACTCAAGACATTGAATAAATCAGAGAAGCTCTCCTCAATGAATTCTGATCAAATTGCAATTTGTTTCCTTGCTTCAATTAGTTTAGTTTGACGCATTGAATGAAGAGGCGAAGGTGTACTTAAATAATTAACAGGCCTTGTCTGTTTCATTGAATGACTGCATGCAGTTTCTTACAATGAATGAATGGGTGCAGTTTGTTTCATTGAATCAATGTGTTAAACTCTTGATATTGAAAGAATGAGAGAAGCTCTACTCATTGGATTGACACGCGAAATTTGTCTCATCGAATGATAAAGTTAAGTTTGTAACTTTGAAAGAATGACAGATTCTCTACTCAGTGAATTAACACGCTCTTTCCGTTTCATTGAATGAGTGTTTACACTTCGTTTCAATGAGCGAAAGGGTGCAGTTTGTTGTATTGAAGCAATACATTAAACTCTTGACACAGATTGAATGACAGAAGCTCCACTGATTGAATTCACACCCGCAGTTTGGCACATTGAAAGAATGGCAGATGCTCTGGTCAGTGAATTTCCAAGCTCTGTCTGTTTCATTGAATAAGTGCTTACGGTTTCTTTGAATGAATGAATGGGTGGGTTCAGTTTGTTGTATTGAATCCATTTGTGAAACTCGTGACATAGAATAGCGGAAATGTCGGTGAATGATTTGGTGTATGCGAAGGTTGGCAGGGTGGAAGTTGAACACCAGGGGCGTTCTGTCCTTGTTGCGGTAGGAGGAGTGGTGTCTGAGGGCGGAGGTGCGGGATGTGGACGAGATGCATTGGGGGGCATCTATAACCACGTGGGAAGGGAAATTGCGGTCTCTAAAGAATGACACCATCAGCTGAGGGCCACACTCTCTCAGAATTG
>NW_025186741.1:1498-2975 GCF_004010195.1 Chiloscyllium plagiosum | reverse complement strand
CAATGGTATAAGCAAAGTGGTAATAGGAGAGAATATCTTGAGCTGTCTTTAACAGAATGAACAAGGCAATTCTCAAACAGATAAGACCAAGCGTAAACAGGTCATCAACAATTCATAGCTGGTTATAAAAGAAGTGGTGATAGAGTGGCTGATGGCACTGTGTAAAATATTCCATAACTCTCTAGATTAAAGGAGTGATCCAGAGAAACTGGAGAACCTCCAAAGTGGCGCCTGTCTTCCAGAAACGAGGGAGACTGAAAGCAGGAAACACTTAGCCTCACCATTATTGCTGGGAATCTGTGAGAGTCTGTTATTAAGGAAGAGACTGCAGAGCAATTTAGAAAAGCTTCACACAGAGTCAGCATGATCTTGTTAAAGACGAACTACATTTTGCCTGTAAAATCATGCATAGTTTTTTTCTGGAAATCCATGAGAATGTAACAAGTGACCTTTATAAAGGGGGTCTGGTCGACACGAGGCTTTCCAGAGATTTTCCAAAAGCTATCACAAAATAAAGGTTGTTACGCAAGACAGAAGCTCATAGTATGATGGACAATGCATTAGCATGGGATGACACTTGGTAAACACTTAGAAATCGGAGAGTCAGGATTCATCGATCTTTATGAAAAAATGTATCTATTGGAGTACCACAAATATCAGTCCGATGGCAAGAGCTGCTCACAAGAGCTGCACTCAGCTTCTGACGACGGGAGCCGAGTGCAATATACATCCGCGTTTGAGGATGAAACTGACAACCAAAAGGCAGGCTATTATTTAATGGAGAGGACTCCCAAAAAAAGGAGCAGTACAACGGAGTGGCGTGTTTCTGTGTATGCGTCAGCATATTGATGCAGAAATGTTGGTTCATGAGACTGGTTCCTGGGATGAAAGGATTGAATTATTGAATACATCAAAAATACTGAGGCAATTATTCATTGTGGTTTAAACGAATGCCGGTGCCATTACTGAAGATACAGAGGGAGCTTGACAAGGTCGGTTTTGAGAATGTGATTCCACTCCAGGGAAGAATCTCGAAGTCAGGGATGCAGATACAGAATAAGGAATATCGATTTCAAACTGAGATGCAAAGAAATGTCTTCTTTCAGAATGTAGTGATTGGCTGGAATTTCCGAACCCCGAGAGTTGTGGAGGTTGGGTCACTGATTGTATTTACAGATGGGTGGATTTGTTTGTGACATTTCAGCGAGTTAAGGGATGCAAGGGGTTAGCAGGAAAGTGGAGTTGAGCCGTGGAGTAGATCAGCCATGTTCTTATTGAATGACAGAACAGGTTCCTATTTCTTACGTTCTTATTTCTGTTTTTGGAAAATCATTGATTATTCTCCTGGAAGTCATGATGTAAAATGTTGCATTCAAAGACAGCAGAGGATTTGTCTGAGTTGAACTTGTGTGGGGGATGGGGGATGTTTTCAATGTGAAACTGGGCCTGTAACATGACCTACATCAGGAGCAGAAGT
>NW_025186741.1:0-898 GCF_004010195.1 Chiloscyllium plagiosum | reverse complement strand
CCAGCCAACTGAGTGGGAGACAGTGTAACTGTTACAGACAGAAACAGGCACAGAAAAAGGGCAAGAGAAACTTTCATAACAAGGAAAATGGTACAATTCAGATAACGGTCAAGATAACAGCTGAGGATAAAACGTTCTCTGCTCAAATTTTATTTCATAACGGGACAAGTGTTTAGAAGTAGTGTTTGGCTGAATACAATAAAGTGAGACAAAGTGAAATACCCAGAATTACTAATTGTGATTGGATATAAAATAAGTGCATATTTATGCAGGAACACAGGCGTTTGAATGACTGAAAGTTCCTGTTACTGAAAATGGGAATTCTTTGGAACACTGTCTGGAATTTTTCACATTCGAAGTGTGTGTGGGAGAGAGAGAGAGAGAGGGAGGGAGAGCAGATACTGCACTGAGCTGGGTGGTAGCGCAGACCATGCTCGGTGTGGCTGGTGATGAGGACTCCTCTGGGAAGAGAATGGACCCCCTGTACTAGCCCATCCAATAGGACCTCTCTGCCTCTGTTGAAAATCCGTGGTGTTAGTTCCCCTTATCTGCCATGTTCGGGGTCAACTGTGCAGGGTGGCTTCAAACTGAGGAAGTACAACAGTATGCCCATTGGCCTTTGAAAGATGGCACCAGTGGCAGTGATCATAGAATAGCCAGGGACATCAGTGCGATGGTGAGTCCCTCCAGCCATGTTGGGTTGGAGAATCGGGGTGGCATTGAATGAGAGGAACACTATGTGATTGAGTGAGTAGCATATGAGGTGAGTTCGATAAGATAGCACCATGAAACTAGTTCAGTCTCGTACAGACAATCCCCCTGTCACACTCAATCAGTTAGATTGTCAGTGAATCTAACAACAATTAAGCTATTGTTAGATTCAGCCCAATGAGTCGAA
>NW_025186740.1:0-2975 GCF_004010195.1 Chiloscyllium plagiosum | reverse complement strand
AAAACTTCTGATTAAGATATACAAAACAAAACTTCTTATCTCAAAACTCGGCAGCTTTTGGTCCTTCTCTGTATTCCTGTCTTCTTTCCTTCTTCTTGGGGTTCTGCTTCACAAGTTACTGATTGATAAAGTACCTGTAAAGAGAGCTATTCTCTGGGCAGTTTGCAGATGCTGGCTATCTCAAAGATCCATCCCACCCTGGCAATGTTTTTCGACAACCTCTACCATCGGGGAGAAGGTACAGAAGCCTGAACACACGCACCAGCCAGTTTCGAAACAATTTCTACCCTACTGTTGTTAGAATACTGAATGGACTCACAAACTCTTAAAAGTCACCTGTACCTGTGTTTTTGTTTTTGCCGCTGTTTACCTATTATTTACTTATCAATGCTACTTAACTCTGTGATCTGCCTGTATTGCTCGCAAGGCAAAGCTTTTCACTGTACCTCAGTACACGTGACAGTAAATTCAACTCAATTCAATTCTTTTCAATTCAATTCAATTTTTAAATTGTTCAGCACACTCTGTGCTTCTCTCAGTCTGTAGCAGCTTCCACTCTGAAAGGAACAATACACACCTACACCTTCATAACACCTCCCCCCCTTAAGAAAAAGTGAGCCATCGTAATGAAAAGATGGCTTCATTTTGTTTCTCTATTCTTTAACCACATTACCATGACATACATATCCCTGTTATCTATGTTCATTGTCACTTCTTCCCATCTACAATGTTGGATAGATACCAATCTCATCTGAACTTTATCTGCAATTACATTCTGACGATACGCAACATGTATGATTTGTAAATTAAAAGTCTGTAACATAAAACTCCAACAAAATAGTCTCATAGTCTTGTCTGTAAAGTGTCCCAAGCATGTAAGAGGATTGTGATCTGAGTACACAACCGTCTCTGACACATTCTTCGTGATATGTACATTAAAATGTTGTAAGGCCAAACTCAATCGTTCTTTTCGATTGTGGAGTATTTCCTCTGGTGGATGTTGAGCTTCTTCCAAAAGTAACCAGCTGGCAGTTCAATCCCATCCCCATCTTCCTGTAGCAGTACAGCTCCAACTCCTATGTCACTAACATCGATGACAACTTTGAAGGATTCCAAAATGTTTAGTGTAGCTAAAACTGGTGCAGTGGAAAATAGTGCTTTTAAGTGATCAAATACCTCCTGGCGTGGTTCTGTCCACCAAAATCTTGTGTTCTTCTTCGGCAAATCAGTTAACGGTGCCACTACACCGCTGAAGTTTGGAACAAATTTTCGAGAGAATCCGCTGAGTCCGATGAATCAAAGCACCTCTTTCTTCGGGGTTGGTTGTGGAAATTCCTCGATGGCCTTTGTCTTTGTGTTGTATGGGGTCAACCTTCCATGACCGATGTTATGTCCCAAGAATGTCACCTCTGCTTTTGCAAATTCTGTGTCATTTAAGTTTATCACTAGTTTTGCTTCTCGTAGTTGTTCAAAGAGATCTGCCAACTGTACCATGTGATATTTCCTGGACTTACTAAAGATCACTACATTGTCCAAATAGACTGCACAGTTTGTTAACCCAGTCACAGCTCTGTCCATGGGTCTTTGGAATGTGGCGGGTGCGTTCTTTATTCCAAAGGGCATCACTTTAAACTGATATCTACACCTTCATAACAAGTCATACTGGATTTGAAACGTTAACTCTTTCTCTCTACACACTTGCTGACTTTCTCCAGCACCGACTACTTTTATTTATAATCAAACTGGTTTGTTATTTGGAGAGTTGAAATCTGTAAATAGCAGACAGAACTGAGTACAATGCATGTCTGTGATAAGATTTGATTTATGTAATTTGTCTTGTGATTAGTTTCTTCCCTGCCAGAACGAGCTGTCCACTTTCACCTCAAACTGACTGAGAGATTCCTTCTTTTCAGGTGAAGAGGAATGTACTGACGGAGGTGAAATATCTTGACGAGGTGTTTGTGGCAGACACCAGTTTGGTGAGTTTTTAAAACTGATGTATTCCTGCGATGTGGACGTAGTTGGCCTGCCAGCATCTATTAAAGAGGAGGAAATGAGGACTCGGAGTTTTGTATAGCTGCAGCATGACCTTGTGGCTCCGAAACTCAATCCCTCTCCCAATAAAAGCTAACACACCATATTCCTTCTTAACAAATAGTTCACTTACCTATCCCACGCCTCAAGACAGACATCAAACTCCACGACACCTGGATTTGATTCCTCACCCTGTGGAACAGTAACTATTACCTGTTTCTCCAGTTCCCTGTCTCTATAAGGTTTCAACATACTCACATGAGCTACCCAATACAGGTTTTTTCCATCAGACATCTTTACCAGATGGTTTACCTGACTTAACTTTTTCTCAGTTTGATAGGGACCATGGAACCTAGCTTTGAAGGGAGCCCCTTCCACTGGTAACAGTACTAACACATCATTCCCACGGGAAAACATCCAAACTTAGGATTTTGTTCTGCTACCTGCTTCATTCTATACTGTGCCCTCTTCAGGTCCTGTTTAGCTAACTCACCCACTTGCTTTAGTCTCTCCCTCACCTCCGATACATAATCTAAGTGTGACATTTCCAACGTTGGTCCTGTTAATTTTTCTTTCATTAACGTCAAAGGGCCTCGCACTTCATGCCTGAATATTAACTCAAAGGGAGTGACCCGAGGAGATTTGTTTAGAACATAGAACATAGAACATAGAAGAATACAGCACAGTACAGGCCCTTGGGCCCTCGATGTTGCGCCGATCCAAGCCCACCTAAACTACACTAACCCACTATCCTCCATATACCTATCCAATGCCCTCTTAAATGCCCATAAAGAGGGAGAGTCCACCACTGTTACTGGCAGGGCATTCCATGTGGTATCTCTAATGGCAAACAATACAAATGGGATACATTTATCCCAATCATTCGGGTAATCCTGACAGGACACTCTCAACATGGTCTTCAGGGCCTGATGTCTCCTTTC
>NW_025186739.1:0-2975 GCF_004010195.1 Chiloscyllium plagiosum | reverse complement strand
AAATCTGTGCTGCCTATCCTCGATCCATTTCAATGTTGGCAACACTCCTCCATCTTATCCTACAGCATCTTACTCCCTCTAGTATCCATATAAACCTCCTTATCTGTATAAACCTCTCCAGTCCTTACAGTCGGTCCCTCCCATCCTCCCTTTATGTAACATTATGAAGCCAAGTGACCGTTTCTCAGATCTGTAACCTCAAACAATCTCTGCAAGCTTCTCTACCTCGGTGACGCCCTCCGATCACTACTAGCCTTCTTCACTCTGTAACCTCCTGCAGTCACTAAAATCATCCAGGAATATGTATCATCCTATTGAAGGCTGTCATCTCTTCCAGTCCCGACAACTCTCACTGCCTGTAGCCTTGCCCAGTCTGGAGAGTCCTTGCGAACTCTGCAACCCTCAGTATTGATAACTTCATCCAGTCAAGACAACCGAGCAGAGAGCAATGAGAGTTCTCCATACATCTGTTAACAAGACATGACATAGATACAGATCTGGAGAGGGAGTACAGTACAGACACACCCCACCCTCAATCCCCTCCCCTACTTTAAGCTCTGTTGTACTAAGACTTGCTTCTCTCCAACACTGCATCTATGGCATGTCTTTTGGACCGGTGTCTACAAGAATTTGTAACTCCTATAACTGTTCCTGTCTGTGTAACCTCCTCCCTTCCCGACAGACCTCCACATATTTGATATGTACTGCATTCCAGACGAACATCCCTATTGCTGTAACTTGCTTCAATGTCTACAACATGCATGATCTCAGTCGTCTCCTCCTCCAATAACTGGAGACAGAATCATGCAGCACGGAAACAGTTCCTTCAATCCAACTAGTCCATGCTGACCAGGGTCCCTGAACGGGTCGCGTTTCCCTGCATTTGACACATATCCCTTCAAACCTTCTCCTCTCCATGTATCTGCCCAAATGTATTTTACATGGTGTTATTGTACTTTTCTCTACCACTTCCTCTGGAAGTTCATTCCAGACCTGCACCATCCTCTGTGTGAAAACAAAAGTGTCCTTCAATCCCTTTTAAGTCATTCCTCTCTCATCTCATATTGAGGCCCTAGAGAACATAGAATATGACAGTGCAGTACTGGACTTCGAATCTCGATGTTGCACCAACCTGTGGAGCCAATTTGAAGCCCAGGTAACCGACACTATTCCATTCTCATCTAAATGACTACCCAATGACCATTTAAATGCCCTTAAGGTTAGCGGATTTACTCCTGTTGCAGGCACTACGTTCTATGCCCCTAATACTCTAAAGAAAGTATTTCTGACATCTGTCCTACATCTTTCATCTTTCAATTTAATGCTATCTCGCTTCGTGCTATGCATCGCCATTTGAGAGAAAAGGCTCTCACTGTCCAATCTGTCACGCTCTCTGATCATCTTCTATGTCTCAATTAATTCATCTCAAATATCTTCTTCAAATCCCTCAGTCTTTCCTCATAGGACCTTCCGTCCATACCAGGTAACATCCTAGTAAATCTCCTCTGAACCCTTTCCAAAGCTTACACATCGTTCCTCTAATGTGGTGACGCGAACTGTACGCAATACTCTAGGTATGGCCACACCAGAGCTTTGTAGAGCTGCAGCATTTCAATTTTCCGAATCTCAATCCCTCTACCAATAAAAGCTAACACATCGAATGCTTTCTTAACAACCTTACCAATCAGAGTTAAAACTTTCAAGGACCAATGTACATGAACACATGGATGAATCTGTTCATGTACACTCCTGAGAATCTTACCATTAGCCCGCTCTGTGTTCCTATTACTCCTTCCAAAGTGAATCACCTCATACTTTTTCACATTCAATTCAATTTGTGAGCTTTCAGTCCAGCTATGCACTGCCCTCGTCAATATCCTCAATCGTAATTTCAAACAAAAATCTCAGCTGAATTTCGGAGAGTGTCTTACTCTACTAAATCCATGCTGGCTATGCATAATTGATTCCTATCTTTTCAATGTTGATACATCTTGTCCCTAAGATTTGTTCCCAATAATTTCCCTCCCCCTGCTGTCAGATTATCTTCTTAGTAATTACCTGACCTATCCATGCTGCCCTTCTTGAGCAAAAGAACCACATTAGCTATCCTCCAGTCAGTCGGCACTTCACCTGTGGCCAGAAATGCATTAAATATATCCGCCAGGGCCCCAGAGATCTTCTCTTACCTCCCAAAGTAGCTTGGGTTTACATTTCATTCAGAGGGAAGGGAGATCCGGAGTCTTCAAGAAATCCTGCAGTGAGATAAGATCACTCACAGTGAACAGAGCAGAGAAAATTTAAGGTATCGAACTTTGGTCTGGAAGGCACGACATAGATACAGAGTTGAAGGGTGAACCCAGATTATGTGGTCCCAGGCTATATCCCCAAGTGCTTGTTTACTTTCACCTCTGCTGTACTGAGCCTTCCTGTGTCAGTGTAGGAAGTTGACAGTTATCAATCCAGACCTGTGCTGCCTTACTGAGGATCAGTATAACAGTGGGGAAAGCCTCCCCCAAGGAGATGGTATTAAATCCTGGAATGTTGCTGTTCGTTATTTCCCTCTCACACGCTGTCTCCTGTCATGTGATAGAGTCATTCAGCAAGGAAACATACCTTTCAGTCCAACTCGGCTGTGCCAGGGTCTTGAGTGCTTGTAATTCCCAGGAAAGTTCATATTTCTGTAACTTCCACCACTCCCACAATCCCGCTAGTAATTTGAATCCTCCTCCAATGTTGACGACTCTCCCTATTTGTAAATTGCTCGAGTCTTGATAACATGCCCAATCTCAATAATCTCATCATGCACTCAGTCCAATACTCTCTATTTCTGTAGTTTTTCACAATAGCTACAGGACACCCTGCCTCTGTAAAATCCTTTTCAGACCATTTTCCAGCCGCAACTAAACTTCACAACTCTGTTTGCTCCTCCGAGTACCTCAAATACTCTCTCTTTATGTAGCCAATACTGTGCGAGA
>NW_025186738.1:1151-2975 GCF_004010195.1 Chiloscyllium plagiosum | reverse complement strand
ATTTAGCACAGCCAATCCACCCTAACCTGCACACCTTTGGACTGTGGGAGGAGACCGGAGCACCCGGTGCGAATGTGCCAACTTCAGATAATCACCCGAGGGTGGAATCGAACCCGACTCCCTGGCGCAGTGAGGCAGCAGTCCTGACCACTGATCCACCGTGCCACCACAAATTCCTGTCCTGGTTGTCTAGACCTCTGTAAGGTCACCCCTACACTCCAGTGAAAAAATGTCCCATCCTCTCCTTATAGCTCAAACCCTCCACTCCTGGTAACGTCCTGATAAATCACTTCCGATCCCCCTCATGATTCTGTGAGAAAAGTCTCAGTTTCTCCTTCTAACTCAAACCCTTCGTCCCCGGCAACGTTCCGGTAAATCTCTTCCCGAACCCTCTCCAGGTGAATCACGTCCTTGCTGTAACGGTGCGACCGGAGCTGGACACACCGCTCCAGACGAAGCCTCACCAACGTCCTGTATAACCCCCAACGTGACGTTTCCCCCCCCCCCCCCCAGCTCCTACACTCAAAGCTCTGAGCGATGGAGGCAAGCGCCTTCGTACCCGCCCTGTCTCCCTGTGACGCCGACTTCAAAGCATGACGTCCCAGAATCCTCTGAGGCTCCCTGTTCTCCAACACGACCCCCAAGGTGCTGCTTGTGACCATGATTTTGAAACTCTGTACCAGATCTCGCTCCCTCCAGAGGGGAGAGAAGAACCACCCCCCCCCCCCCCCCCCCAAAACCCGCTCCGACCCCCGTCTCAGGGCTGACGTTTCTCGGGACCCGTTTGAAGAGGTCACGGGTTTGACCTACCGGGGCGGTCGAACTCTGGGCGTCCTGCAGAGTCAGCCGCGGGGAGCGGAGACCAGAGGGAGCGGGCTCCCTTCACCAGGAACGGTGTGTGACTGAAGGATCGATCGATCGGGGAAGCAAGGCTTCGGAGGTGGCGGGTGAGGGGGGGGGAACTGCACTCCGACACCGCTACACAACCATCTTCCTCCCCCCCCCCCCCCCCTCCCCAACTCAACGTCGTCATCGTCCTGGGTTTGACGGGGGACCTTATCACGGATGCCTGCCCCCAGGCACTGGAAAAGGCTTCGCGAACAGTGTAGAGGGAGTTTTACTCTGTATCTAACCCCCTGTCCCTGGGAGTGGGGGACAGTGTAGAGGGAGCTTTACTCTGTATCTAACCCCCTGTCCCTGGGAGTGTTTGATGGGTGGACAGTTTCTGATACACAGCCAGTCAAACCTTCACATTCCGAAGAGATGAAAATTCACGGCTAGGAGATTTGAAATAAAATACATTGAAAAGAATTGATGCTGTGTTGGAGTTATTGTTGGAATTATGTCCAAACCCAGTGGGGGAGATTAATTTACTCTTGTGTCCCAGCACCTTCCTCTGATCAAATCCTGACTGATGTTATAACCCATGGGAGCGAGTCATAGAGATGTCCAGCAGGGAAACAGACCCTTCGGTCCAACCCGTCCATGCCGACCAGATATCCCAACCCAATCTAGTCCCACCTGCTAGCACCTGGCCCATATCCCTCCAAACCCTTCCTATTCATAACCCCATCCAAATGTCTCTTAAATGTTGTAATTGTACCAGCCTCCACCACTTCCTCTGGCAGCTCATTCCATACACGTACCACCTTCTGGGGGAAAACGTTGCCCCTTAGGTCTCTTTTATATCTTTCCCCTCTCACCCTAAACCTATGCCCTCTAGTTCTGGGCTCCCCCCACCCCAGGGGGAAAAGACCTTGTCTATTTACCCTATCCATGCCCCCCTCATGATTTTGTAAACCTCTATAAGGTCACCCCTCAGCC
>NW_025186738.1:0-1031 GCF_004010195.1 Chiloscyllium plagiosum | reverse complement strand
CTCCACTTTCAAGGAGCTATGAACCTGCACTCCAAGGTCTCTTTGTTCAGCAACGCTCCCCAGGACCTTACCATTACGTTCCCCCTCCCCGTTCTTTCTCCTCTTGTGGAATAAGTCCCCCATTCTTGACCCACGGGAAAACAGTTTTCCCGAAAGTACTGCATTTATGGGCAACTGTACGCTGTCTTCCCAGTCGGATACAAGGATGGTAACTGTGCGACGTTACATGTGGGATGCAAAGATGGGAACTGTACACATTAGGATGTGCAGGCTGAATGACGACAGTATTCCATAGGGGCTAGGGTGATGGGATCAGTGTGTATTCCCGGTGGGTTCGGGAGATGGGAAATGTACATATTCCCGGTGAGAGAGAGGGAGACGGGAACCGCACACAGCGTCGTTGGTGGTTAGCGCGAGATGGGAGCCAGGCACGGTATTCCCAGAGGGAGACGGGAACAGTGCACAGTATTCCTGGTGGGAAAGGGAGACGGGAACTGTGCATTGACTTCCTAGGGAGATGGGAACTGTGCACGGTGTTCCCGGAGGGCGAGGGATACAGGAACAGTGCACAGCATTCCCAGTGAGAGAGAGAGAGATGGTTGGGAACGGTGAACGGTTTTCTTGGTGAGAGGGCGATGGGAGCTCCATCAGACCAGACCAGACCAAACCATACCAACGTGCCAAACACAGCGGCAAGATATTTGGTGACATTGCTTGACCAGAGTTAACGGGCCCTCTGCGTCTGATGTTTTTGAGTTTAATGAAACTGTGTCAGGGTGGTCAGCGATCGATGACGCATTGACTTTTCGTTCAAACAAGATTAAGGTCCAAGTAAACATCACACCCAGATAAATTGTTTAATGATTACTATCCACGATCCCCAGTTATCTCACCCACAGCCCTCTTCCCCTCAGTTTGAACTTTTGTTAGTTCAGACCCCCCAACTCCTGAAAGTACAGGCAAGCACCCACTCCCTCAGCACTGACCCTCCCACAGCCTCCCACTCCCTCAGCGCTGACCCTCCCACAGCC
>NW_025186737.1:0-2975 GCF_004010195.1 Chiloscyllium plagiosum | reverse complement strand
TTCTTGAAACACCTTAAAATTATGCTCACCTCGAGACAACCATTTCCACCCTGGCTATTTACTCTGTCTGTAACTCTCACCATCTTGTTCAGCTCTATCAAGTTCCCTCTCATCCTTCTTTACTCCAATGAGAAAAGCCACAGCTCCCTTAACTTTCTTCATAAGACAAGCCCTCTAGTCCAGGAAGCATCCTGGTAAATCTCTTCAACACCCGCTCTACAGCTTCCACATCCTTTCTATAATGAGGCGATCAGAACGTTTCAAATGTGGTCTCACCAGGGTTTTATAGACCTGCAGCATAATCTCCCGGCTCTTAAACTCAGTCCCGCTGCTAATGAAAGCCAGCACAACATACGCCTTCTTCACAACCCTATCAACTTAGGTGGCAACTGAGACACCGACAGACATGGACCCCAAGAGTCGTTTGTTCCTCCACACTGCTACGAATCCTGCACTTGACCCAGTAATCTGCATTCAAATTCGACTTCCAAAATGAATCCCTTCACAAAATAGGAAATTAGAACAGAATTAGGCCATTTAACCCCTTGGATCTGCTGAGCCGTTTGATCACGGTTAAAATGTTTCTCAACCACATTCACCTGCCTTCATCAACTGACCATTGATTCCCTTATTCATTGAAAAACGTACTTATCTCTATCTTAAAAAAACACTGTGTCTGTGTGCGGGCGTGTGCATGTGTTTGTTTGTAAGTGTCCATATCTGTATGTATATGTGTTGTGTGTTTAATGTGTCTATGTATGTTTGTGTGCATCTCTGTGAAATGATGGCTCTGTGGGTTTGGGGGTAATACCATTGAAATTGAGATAAAACCCTACTCCCCTTCTCCACCTCTACATCTGTCCCTATTAAGTTTATATTCATACAATGCCACGCTCTGCTGGTCTCCCCATGCCACTGCACAAGTGTCAGTTTTTTTCTCTCTGTCAGAGGACATAAAATACTGCTAATCTCTCACATTGCACGGCTGTTTGGTTTTACAAATATCGCTGGAGGCACAGAACAGTATTGCCTGATACCGAGATATATTACCACCACCACTGGGTCGGTTTCAGGACTTTTCAATCCTTTCTCACTTACACCTTGTAGGGGTGAATTATAAAATATTTCAATTTAAAGAACATGTAATACATTCATCGCATCACATTACAAATGGTTTGGTCAGAATTGCTTGGTTGCAGTTGCAGTGGAAATACTCTTTAAGGTGTAAACTTTGTGTAACGAATAATCTTCAAAGACAAATCGCTTCCACATTGCAGAGCCAGCACAGATATTACTCCTCAGAAGCATTCGCCACTCTGAGTGTCCTCAGTACAATTATGATCCTCCCTATACCCAATTGTGTGTGTGTGTTTGTGTGAGTGTGCGCGTGTGTGTGTGTGTGTGTGTGTGTGTGTGCATGTGTGTGTGTGTACATGTGCAGATAGTGCTGTCAGTTTGGATGGTGCTATGATCTACCTCCCTCTCCCCACCTCCTAGACTGAATCCCTTCTGGTTTTCTACTACCACTGCCATCAATGCAGTAGAGTGTGAAGGCCAGCAGGGGGGGACATTGCATCACTTTAAACACCACAGAGGCTGGCAGATCCGCACACGGCACACTGATACCCACATAGACACGCAGATACACACAGATATGAATATAGATACACATGTACACATAGTGACTGGAGCAGAAACACAGATACTAAAGCAGACACACAGAGACAAATCCCGATACACTGATGCACGTGCACACATAGATGTACAGGCGTCAGCACAGACACACCACAAACACTGACACACTGACGTTTATACAGACATGGAGAATCTGCCAGTATTTATTTTTAGCGTGGTGACTTCCTCAATATTTCATTCACTCGTGTGATATGTGTCAATATTTCTGTTGATCCGTAAGGATATCTCTGCACCCTCACTATAGCTTGTACATCTTTCCTATAACAAGGTGACCAGAACACAATGTTCCAAGTGTGCTGTTACGATACAGCAAAGAACCCTTTTGTTAATTAAACCAAACACCCAGAAAAGCTAACCTTGCCTTATAACCCGTTAAAGAACGAGTGACAGAGAACTCGAAAATTCCACTATTTAAAGAAAAATAATAAAGAAAAAAATTTAATTCTTAACTCTAAAAGTGAATATTGAACAGCAACTATTCACAGCTCTAAGCTCCCTTTCTCTGAACTATTTGTTATCTGCCTCCACCGCTATAACAATATACTGTTCCTTTTTAAAAATAATTAAATTAAAATTACATCATTTAATTTCGAAACCAGACAGCGGCTGTCATCTCCATTGTCCTCCTCCTTTCAACTATGGATCTCACTGGGTCGTCTTCTGTCTTTTACTGCAAGGGTGTTGCATGCAAAAAACCCCATAATTTTAATAGAGAATGTTTTGCATGGCAGTCTCTGTCGATGGCAGTTTACTCTCTGTCTAAGTTTCATAATGCCTACCTCTTTATCCCCTCAACATCAAATCATGTTGGTTAAATGTTAAATGTTGGAACAACAGTAAATTCAAAATCTGTTGTATTTATTATCCTGAGGCATAATTTAAACAGATTCGTTAAATATGAAAAGTTGTCCAGAGAACAACCGAAACTCAAGGTAACTGTTTAACAGCCAAATGTTATATATTTTCAATTTTCCAAGTACATTCCGAGACTGCTACCTAGTCATATGACAGTTGCTTACAAGCTCTCAATGCAGAACAGTACTCAACTTCATAGAGTTGCAGTATAACATCACAGCTACGAAACTCAGTTCCGCCGCTTGTGAAAGCCAACACACCTTGCGGCTTCTCAACAACCACATCAATTTGCGCGGCAACTTTGTGGATCTGTGGACATGGAACCCAAGATCCATCTATTCCTCTACACTGCCAAGTATCCTGCCTTTAACCCTGTCCTCTGCATGCAAAGGTTTCCTTCCAAAGTGAATGACTTCACACTTTTT
>NW_025186736.1:703-2975 GCF_004010195.1 Chiloscyllium plagiosum | reverse complement strand
TATTCTCAGGCACTGTTTTCCAGACACTAACTCTGGATTAATCCAGCCTATCACAATCTCTAAGGCACGGTGTTCCAGACCCTAACACCTGAATTAATTCTGCCGCCAGCACACTCTCAGGCACTGTGTTCCAGACCCTAACTCCTGGATTATTCACACCTATCCCACACTCTCAGGCACTGTATTCCAGACCCTAACCCCTGGATTAATCCGGCCTATACCACACTCTCAGACACTGTGCCAGATACAAACCACTGGATTAATCCGGCCTATCCCACACTCTCAGGCACTGTGTTCCAGACCCTAACCCCTGGATTAATCCGGCCTCCCCCACACTCTCAGGCACTGTGTTCCAGAGCCTAACCCCTGGAGTATTCACACCTATCCCACACTCTCAGGCACTGTATTCCAGACCCTAACCCCTGGATTAATCCGGCCTCCCCACACTCTCAGGCACTGTGTTCTAGACATAATCCCCGAATGAATCCGGCCTATTCCTCATTCTCAGGCACTGTTTTCCAGACACTAACCCCTGGATTAATCCGGCCTACCCCACACTCTCAGGCACTGTGTTCAAGACCCTAACACCTGGATTAATTCAGCCTCCCCCACTCTCTCAGATACTGTGTTCCAATCACTAACCCCTGGATTGACCCGGCCTATCATACACTCTCAGACACTGTTTTCCAGACCCTAACCCCTGGAGAATACCGACCACCACCATAATCTCAGACACTGTATTCCCGACAATAAACACTGAATTGACCCGGCCTATCGTACACTCTCAGACACTGTGTTCCAGAACCGAGCCACTGGATTAATCCGGCCTATAACACACTCTCAGGCACTGTGTTCCAGACCCTAACCCCTGGATTGATTCAGCTTACCCCACACTCATGTACACTGTGTTCCAGATACTAACACCTGGATTGGCCTCGCCTACCTCACACTCTCAGACACTGTGTTACAGACCCTAAACACTGGATTAATTCAGCCTATCCCACTCTCTCAGACACTGTATTCTCGACAATAAACCCTGGATTGACCCGGCCTATCGTATACACTCAGACACTGTGTTCCAGAACCGAGCCACTGGATTAATCCGGCCTATACTCCACTCTCAGTCACAGTGTTCCAGAAACGAACCACTGGATTAATCCAGCCTATCCCACACTCTCAGAAACTGTGTTCCAGACACTAACCCCTGGATTAATTCAGCCTCCCCCACTCTCTCAGATACTGTGTTCCAGTCACTAACGCCTGGAATGACCTGGCCTACCCCACACTCTCAGGCACGGTGTTACAGATCCTAACCCATGGATTAATCCGACCTATCCCACACTCTCTGACACTGTGTTCCAAACATTAACCCCTGTATTAAACCGACCACCATCATTCTCCCAGACACTGTATTCCCGACAATAAACCCTGGATTGACCCGTACTATCGTACACTCTCAGACACTGTGTTCCAGAACCGAGCCACTGGATTAATCCGACCCATCGCAAGCACTGAGGCACTGTGTTCCAGACCCTTCCACCTGGATTAATCCGGCCTCCCCACACTCTCAGACACTGTGTTCCAGACACTAACCCCTGTATTAAACCGACCACCACCATTCTCTCAGACACTGTATTCCCGACATTAAACCCTGGATTGACCCAGTTTATCGTACACTCTCAGACACTGTGTTCCAGAACCGAGCCACTGGATTAATCTGACCCATCCCTAGCACTGAGGCACTGTGTTCCAGACCCTAACACCTGGATTAATCCGGCCTCCCCACACTCTCAGACACTGTGTTCCAGACATAATCCCTGGATAAATCCGGCCTATTCCTCATTCTCAGGCACTGTTTTCCAGACACTAACCCCTGGATCAATCGGCCTATACCACACTCTCAGACACAGTGTTCCAGAAACGAACCACTGGATTAATTCAGCCTCCCCCACTCTCTCAGATACTGTGTTCCAGTCACTAACACCTGGATGGACCTGGCTACCCCACACTCTCAGGCACTGTGTTACAGACCCTAAACCCTGGATTAATCCGGCCTATCCCACACTCTCTGACACTGTGTTACAGACCCTAACGCCTGTATTAAACAGACCACCACCATTCTCTCAGACACTGTATTCCCGACAATAAACACTGAATTGACCCAGCCTATCGTACACTCTCAGACACTATGTTCCAGAAGCGAACCACTGGATTAAACCGGCCGATCCCATACTCTCAGGCACTGTGTTCCAGACCCTAACCTCTGGATTAA
>NW_025186736.1:0-681 GCF_004010195.1 Chiloscyllium plagiosum | reverse complement strand
CCTATCGTACACTCTCAGACACTATGTTCCAGAAGCGAACCACTGGATTAAACCGGCCGATCCCTTACTCTCAGACACTGTGTTCCAGACTCTAACACCTGGATTAATCCGGCCGAACCCACATTCTCAAATGCTGTGTTCCAGACCCTAACCCCTGGATAAAACCAGCCTCTCGCATACTCTCAGGCACTGTGTTCCAGACCCTAACCTCTGGATTAATTGGGCCTATTCCACACTCTCAAGCACTGTGTTCCAGTCCCTAGCCTCTGGATTAATCCACCGTATCCCCACTCTCAGGCACTGTGTTCCAAACCCTAACCCCCGGATTAATCCGGCCTATCCCACATTCTCAGGCACTGTGTTCCAGACCCTCACCCCTGGATTGACCCGGCCAATCCCACACTCTCAGACACTGTGTTCCAGACACTAACCCCTGGATTGACCGGGCCTACCCCACGCTCTCTGGCACTGTGTTCCAGACCTTAACCCCTGGATAATTCACACCTATCCCACACTCTCAGGCACTGCGTTCCAGACACTAACCCCTGGATTAATCCGGCCTCCGCACACTCTCAGACACTGTGTTCCAGACCCTAACCCCTAGATAATTCACACCTATCCCACACTCTCAGGCACTGTGTTCCAGATATAATCCCTGGATTAATCCGGCCTATCCCAAGC
>NW_025186735.1:0-2975 GCF_004010195.1 Chiloscyllium plagiosum | reverse complement strand
TCCTTTGAGAGCACGAAGGCAAATGGGAAGTTAACACTCCTGCTCAATAGCAGTTGTTATATACTCCGATGGCAGTTGCTCTCCCTCTAATTTTAAAAATACCGGATTTATACACTCCTGCCATGACACATCAATTGCGATAACTTGTTTGGTTTCTTGGTGTGAAAACAGTAAAATACAAGTTCCATTGGCTTCTAGTTTCCTGAGGATGATTTAAAATAATTGGTTAAATGAGAATTGTTGTCATATCAACAGCTAAAACAAAACTATCCAGTTATGAACCAATTTTCGCATTTGGAACAGCCCTTTAGCTGACATCTGTGGCTATGCTTAATCTGTAAGTGATTATACATGCTTTCGACTTCGTAACACTTCCCCAAGAAATACAAAAGAGGCACCTGCATGATTTTTTTCGACTTCATAACATCATTCTTCTGAAATACATATGTAGTTAACCTAAGTTATGCCTTTTATTAAAAGAAATATTAAAAATGGCATCATTCAAATCATATCTACACCTTTTCCCCATCAAACCCGCGATGACGCATTCATATCACATGTTTATGACGTGCAACATGTACAATCAGTAAACTAGAAGTCTGGAACACAAGACTCCAACGGAAATATCTCACGCTTTTGTCTTTAAATATTTCAAATATAAGAGAGGACTGCGGCCCATGTACACAACTGTCTCCAACACCTTGTTGGCCGAATACAACATTTTAATGTATAAGGCCAGTACCCAAAACAATAATTCATTATCGAATGGCAGAGAATTTTCTAGAATGGATATTGAGAATTTTTGAAAAGTAGACAGTTCGTTGTTTAAATCCATTATTATACTTCTGCGTCAGTGCTGTCCCAACTGCTAGATCGCTTACATCGATTGCAAATTTGATAGATTTAAATAAAATAGTGTAGCTAAAACTGGTGCCGTCAGTAAAACTTTTATTAAATTTTCCATGTCCTCCTGGCATCGTTCTGTTCACCGAGATTTAATGTTCTACTGTAGCAAATGGCTCAGTGGTGCGACCAGTGCTGCTGGATTGTGTACAAGAAGAATGATCTCAGTCCTGAAAATCGAAGCACCTCTTTCATTGACGATGTTCATGGAAAGTGTCAGACAGCGTACTCCTGCTGCTACTTCTTATGTTCTTACAATTTGGCGTAATCTTATCTTTTTTAATGCAAAGCACCAGCTGAATCGAGTTTTGGGAGAGATTTCTACTGCTCGTCTAAGTGAATTGCACGAAACACATCAATTGGCATTCGAATCCTCACAGCGTGAAATTATGTTGGATTTCCACCGAGAGCAACTTACCACTCATTGGATCTTCTGGAATTAATCAGCATCCCGGTAACCAATGTTAAGTGAAAAGCCCATAGTACAGCTGGACAAGCACAGTCTGTGCAGTCCTTGCACTTTCCCTGATATTGAGCCTGGACGTGGCAGGCAAGGTGAAATTGCTACCCTACCCAAACCCGCGTTGTAGACATGAGTATTTTGCTTCTCCTCGGAGAGGAGGTTCACAAGCAGGATTCCGCTTCTGCCAGGCCCATGACTGGAGGCTGTGACAACAAACCATGACTGTCAGCTCTGAATTTGCAACCCGAGTTAGAGAAGTCAACATCATCAGGAGGAATGTAATGCATTGAAGGAAGATATTTGTCAATCTTCACTCCAACAGCGTAAGTGAAGACCTCGTGCAAATCCCGTCATTGATCTTGACAAGAACGAACAAGAGGCAGAGAGATTATCAAGAAAGGCATCAGGGATATTTCACCCACTCTCCCGGTAAACTCGCCACAGCTCACATCACGCAGATTACACAGGAACAATTTAGCTGCAGCTGAGAAACAATAAGGAAAAACAAATACTGGTGGTGATGGTACATTGAAATCATAATTGCAGAACAAATTCTGTGCATTTTATAAACAGGAAATTAGATATGCAAGTACTGACGTTGTCGACAAAATTCAGCAGATCTCGCAGTGATTGTCGGAAGTAAGCAGAAATACCATTTCAGATTCGGGGACTCTTCATCAAAACAGTTTCTGTTTCAGATCGCCAGCATCAGCCGTTCTTTGTTTGCTTTTCGATCAGCAACTATTTTACATACCGTAATAATAATGGATGACATGATTTGCGAAGAAGGAGAATGTGTGAGGTCGTGCATGCAGCTGTTCAAAAGTTAGGCCAGTCGTATTTGGAGACCCTGTTCCCGAACGAGCTGGAGAGGGTTGTGTGTGTTAATCATGGGTGACAGCAAAGCTAGATGTAACCCATTCGAATTAAACGTCATCTGAACAGATATGTTGGATCCAGAGAAAGTGGGAGAATGCAGTCATTCTTAGCTGATGATGTGGTAGTACGGTGACTCAGTGTTTAGCAGCCCTGTCACACTGCGCCAGGGATCCGGTTTTGATTCCAGCTTGCAGTGACTGTCTGTGGGGAGTTTGCATTTTCTGCTTGTGTCTGAGTGGGGTTCCTTCAGGTACTCCGTTTTCCTCTCGCAGTCAATAGATGTGCAGGCTATGTGGATTGTCTATGGGAAATTCAGAATTGTAGGGATAGTGTAGGAGGATAGATCTGGGTGGGAGGCTCTTCGGAGGGATTGTTGTTGATTTGAAGTGCTAAAGTGGCTTCTTAAACACTCTTGTGATTATGATTCTGAGTAATGTAAAGTCAGCAGTTGACAATTTGTAATAACATTAATGGAGTTAAAACAGTAATTTTGACGTAATACAAAGTTAGTTAGAGGAATAAATGATGTATGTGTAAACCTTGAGGCTAGTTTACAATAGCTGTTGGTACAGAATGTTTTGATTTCAGTAAAGTTGTCAAAGTAGTATCTTGCTCTCTAGACAATACATTAAACTCTCACATCTTAACCCGTTTTTTTCTGGTCCAGCTTCCATTCTTCAATCTGCCTGATGAGGGCGGCTTGCCGTAAATTCTCATGGGAAATGTCCAA
>NW_025186734.1:1391-2975 GCF_004010195.1 Chiloscyllium plagiosum | reverse complement strand
TCATGAGGGGCATAGATGAGGTGAATGGCAGGTATTGTTTCAAGATTAGGAGCAAATTTTTAAGGTGCAAGGAGAAAGATTTTAAAAAAGATATGAGAAACACCTTTTTCCTTTGAGAGAGTGGTTCATGTGTGGAATGAATGTGAGGAAATGGTGGATGCAGGTACAGTAACAACGTTTAAAAGATGTTTGGATAAGGACATGAATAGGAAAGGTTCTAAGAGATATGGGCCAAACACAGGCAGGTGGAATGAGTTTAGTTTGTGAACATAGTCAGCACGGATTAGTTGGGCTGAAGGGTCTGTTTCTGTGCTGTTCGACTCTGTAACTGTTCTATACTGGTCTTGAAACCATTTTCTTGCCTTCCCCCAGAAACATCCACCTCTTTGTTGTTCAAAAATCAGATGAACTCAGCCTTGAATATATTCAATGACCCCCTAACTGCAGGAAGGCATTCCCACTTCTGAACTCAATTCCTCTTGCCTTGCTGATTGCTTACTGCACCTGTCTGACAACAGACAGTGACTGGTGTAGGAGGACGCCGAGGCCCCTTTGTACATCCACACGGCATTCCTGATGAAGGGCTCGGGCCCGAAACGTCGACTCTCCTGCTCCTTGGAAGCTGCCTAACTTGCTGTGCTTTTCCAGTGCCATACTTTTTGACTCTGATCTTCAACACCTGCAGTCCTCACTTTCCCCACATCCCAATATATCACCATTTAAACAATGCACTTCCTTTCTGCTGTTTTTTCCCCACAGCAAAGGCTATAACTTCACACTGTGGGAATGTTTTTGCCAATTGAGACACAGACCTGGATCAACATTTCCGGAGTCTGCTCCTCCCTGGATTCACTGCCTTTGCATTCAGTTGCTGCGAGTCAACAATTGAAGCCCACAATGAAATAAAGAAATGGAAAAGAGAGTGCTGTACTCACAATGTTAAACAGAGGAAGGAAGTTGCATCATGGAGTGAAGCTCAATCTTCTTTCAGAGAGAGCGAGGTGCAGCATTACCTTCAGAAGCTCATGGGACAACTTCCGCATTCAGACAATAGTGGATGTTCTCATTGGCAGGAGGACTACCCTACTTCCGGTCCTCCAAGGCTCCCCATTAGCTTCGAAAGAAGATCGCGCCCCATTGCAGCGGACAGCTAGGAGCATGCGCCGTTCTTGCTGACACCGAGGAGCATGCGCTGTACACTCTGTGGCAATGCTGCGATTACTGACAAATTTAAGTCTCCAAATGCCAATAGGAGAAAAAGAAACGGTAGAGCCAATATTTATTTATTTAGGACTCGACATAACCAAACATGCTCCTCACTATTTTTGCTACTCACCTTGCCGACACCCCTCATGATTTTACAAATCTCAATAAGGTCACCCCTCAACCTCCTCCACTCCAGTGAATAAAGTCTCAGCCTCTCCTTATAACTCAAAACCTTCAGTCCTAACAACATCCTGGTACATCTTTACCGAACCTTCTCTAATAGTATTCTTCCTATAACAGGGCGACCAGAACTGTACTCAGTGTTCTAAAAGTGGCCTCACCAACATCCTGTATAATTTCAAAATGATGTCCCAACTC
>NW_025186734.1:0-1219 GCF_004010195.1 Chiloscyllium plagiosum | reverse complement strand
TACCAGTGATGCAACTTTCAAAGAACTATGTACCTGAACCATGCCCCCATGTCTCTGTTCTTCAACATAACCCAGGGCCCCGCCAGTAACTGCTACAAGTCCTCCCTTTTTTTTAAAGCAAAGTGCAATTCCTCACTTTTATCTATACCTCTCTCGTGTACACGTTCTCTCTCGGACACAGACATACACCACCCAACACGCTCACAGGCTTATACTCCATCACACCAGTTTTTGTTTTAAAGCTGCTCATTTCTGAGGGGGATCCAAGATGGCGGTGACCCAGCAAGTCTGAGTCTACAGTGCTCCTCCCAAGACTTGGGTAAAGTGGGTCACCCACCCCCACCACACTCACCAAATCATTTATAATAGTTGTTTAATTTAATTAGTTGTTTAATATTAAACTTAAACAATCTAATCTTTAGTTAAAATGACTAAAGGAAAGGGAGCCCGCAGCTCTCAACAAGCAGGACCCCCTCCCCCACCCTCTCCAGCTGCAGCAGAGGCGTCCACAGCTGCCCCAGGGGACTTACCTATAGGGGCAAGCCTTGTGGAGATAATCTCCAAGCTGGACGCGAAGATCAACGCGTTTATCGAGGAGTCCCGAAATCGATGGGACTCACTCTCGGCCGCGCTGCAGAAGCACGACCGAGACATTAAAGAAATCGAGCGCCGAGTCGGAGGGGCGGAGCTAAAGGCTGCGACCTCCGAAACTGCAGCACAATCGGCCGTGGATTAGGTCCGGACTCTCGAACAGCGATTCCGGACCTTAGAGAATCACATTGACGACCTCGATAATCGAGGTTTAAGGGACTTAAATATTCAGTACTCCTTACGCTACCCAACGACGTTACACTTTAACCATAAAAGATCCGTATATAACTTTGGATCGCCAGAAAAGGCTAAGGAATTCTTAGACTCTCTTAGATAAACTGTAAGACATAATGGATGTTGGTTTGCCTTTCCCCCCGCTTTGGTTTATATCCCCCCTTTTTTTTCTTTCTCTTACTTTACTGTTTAATATTATCATGGGGGTGGGGAGAGGGATTTGATTTCCCCCCACCCCCCCTTGGGGTTGTTTTCTTTTATTATTTTGTGTATATATGAGGGATATATGTGTATGTGTATATATATATAAATATAAGCTGGGGGATTTGGTTGGTGTTGGCGGGGGGAGGTGGTTACCTTCTTCAATTTTACCTCTGTCTCTAGGAGCGGGGTT
>NW_025186733.1:1826-2975 GCF_004010195.1 Chiloscyllium plagiosum | reverse complement strand
CTGTCCTAACTCTGGTTATCTGCCGATAAGCTTTTTCTGTTAAGATCAGATGCCATGCATTATACCCACAGTCTTTTAGATGCAGACCCTATTTGGCGATTTACTGCAATATAGTTCACACTGAATCAACAACATTTGTTATTTTTCGAGCATGCAGGAGAATTTACCCTGTCAGTTCTTTATCCCACATACTCAAGATGTCATGTGCCCTTTCTGCTGTTAAAAACTCATCGTTCAGTTGAAAATGACACCAATAACAATGTGATAGAGTCTGCATTAAGTCCAATGGCCTGGATATTCTGACTGTGATTGCTTGTCCAATCATTTTATGTTGTAAGGTGTTTGTACAGCTCTTGCTGTTATAATATTCTGCTTTAACGTCACCACAATTTTGCAGTAGCGATTAACGAATTCGGGATGTTCCTCCTCCAGCACAAAGTTTTAAAAGGTGTGTCTTAACTGTCACACGATTACAATGCCAACACTTTAAGCGGTTTGGAAAGAGCAATTTTTCTATACTGCACGTTTGAACAGGAACACACCCATCATGTTATATAAGAACTGACTGTACAGAGCTCCAAACGTCCAGCTGGAAATTCGATTTCAGTCTCGTCAAAAATACAAAGTACAATTGAAATGAACACATGTTTCTTCAATTCAGCTGTAGTGGGGAAAGGCATGCCATGTCATTCTTTGCAGGAGTGTCCAGTATCTGTGATTAGTACACCCAGATTCACAGCCAAACCCTGACACCGGCTGAGAAAGAATGCGTATCTAGGTAATTGTGGGATCAGGTGGCAGTTTGTTCAGGAGGTAGGGAGTCATAAAAGTGGTTATGGCAAGCTGGAGCTGAGCGGTGTTAGGGATGTGGGTCTGGTGGCTTGGGGATTTGGGCGAGTGGGAAGGAATAGAAAAAATGGCAGGGTGTGCAGAGCGTGATGTTGGGCATGTGTTGAGGCCTGCACGTGGCCGAAGTGACTATCCAAATGTTGTTAGGTTGGAGCATTCTTGGCTTGCATTTCCTGGCCAACTAGTAACTTTCCACTTGGAACTCTTGAAATGGTCAAAATTTAGTGAATTATTTAGGAGGGTCTCCTAAATAATGTCAGTGTCTTCAGGTCCCCAGTTGATTACCACAGAGTCTATGTC
>NW_025186733.1:0-1233 GCF_004010195.1 Chiloscyllium plagiosum | reverse complement strand
AGGGAGAGAAACTGAAGTTCTCACGTGTCCAAAATCAGGTTGGAGTGCAGTGACTTCTAGCTGTCTTTTGCCATTTGAACTGAACTGATTGTACTGGAATCTGAAGTATGAAAATAAAGTCGAGGAAAACACTAAATCTCAATAAGGGCTAACCTGTACTTTATATTCCAACATCAATAATTGTTAAGCGTAAATTTTCATGAATCCTAATCATACATTACTTATTATATTGCAATTTAACAAATACTCACAATCTGCTGTAGACTCTTACTTTGTCTGAGTTCCATCCGCTTTCGTCAAAAATTAAAAATGCAGCAATTAAAAGGATTTAGTGACAAAGAACAAAGAGGGGAACCGGAGGGAACGAAAACAAAATGGAAGTGCAGGAATGATGAGATAACAAAATGATAAGGGTGCAAAACAGAACCTCTGCGTCCCAACTTTCTTGCCCAAAGTTGCAGAAAGAAATAGATAGGGAATGGGGTTTCTGGTAGAATTGAGAAAAAGTGCCAAAATATTACTGGTAGCTATAAAATACTGGGACCAGGATTGGAATTAGGAGGTGTGGCCACGTGGGCAGGGTAGGCAAAGTCTTGAATGCAACATTGTCAGAACTGGTCAATTAACTATCGTCCAACCAATGTGGGCAGAGGATGTTCCGATTCATAGAATGCAGCAATCATATTTAAAGGCTGTTATCTATACTTTCAAACAACAGCTCTGGAGAGATATTCGCTACTAACAAACATTTGCCATCAATTAGATTGAGGTTGCTCCCTGAATCATTAATGTTCCTGCAGGCTGCTTGGGTACAGGAACAGTCCCTGTTTTATCAAGGCTGGAGAAGATCAATAAGTCAATGTGGACAAGTTCAGGTAGAGGTTGCTGTGGTGGTGACTACGTATGGGGGCCCTGGTTAAGATGACAAAAAGGGATCAGCGAGCGGACATTTTCTGGAAGGGTTACATGGTTAAACTGAAGAACTTACATGTGGCCAGAGATGAAAGTGAAATTGAAAGCAAAACACATCATATCCAGCCATTGGCAAATTCATGGCAGCACACTGTCCTTCCAAAAGGTCAGGGTAAGGAGGATCCAGTGTGCCCTGACAGGGTCGATCAGCTGCTGACTGCAGTAACTGAATTATGAGGAGTTGTGGGGTTTCGGGGGAGTGGGTGTTGGGGGCCTCACAGGCATTTCCCGTGACCAACAGCAGCTCCTCATCTCCTTTGA
>NW_025186732.1:0-2975 GCF_004010195.1 Chiloscyllium plagiosum | reverse complement strand
AATTAATTGTCTCTCGAAGAGCATCGTAGGTTTTCTCTCTTTTTAAAGCTCTTATCCATCCACCAAAATTACTTTGTTTCATCCTTTCAGACTCAATATGGGTTTGACCAGGATCCCTCCTTAGATTCCTGAAACGTTGTCTGTAGGATTCTGGCACAAGGTCATATGCACTTTCTTTACCTCCTCATACTCGCCAGATCTCTCGTCTGATAGTGTTGTGAATACCTCACGACCTCTAGCTATAATGGTTGGTTTGGATCAACAATACCCGCAAGGCCTTGGCCACTACCATTTTTTAGCCATTTTTTCATATTAAATGAAAAAGATTTCCTTGTCCATTTTAGGCAAGGCGTGAATATACTTAAAATGTTTCTCACCAGGCTTTTGACTACCATGGGTTCGGTCATCCTCACTCTGCTCCTTACTAAGCTCACCTTCAGCCTTCATCTCCATCCTTTTAAGATGACTTTCCATTCGAAGTGCCCATCTCTGACGGTCAAACGACTCTCCTTTTCTTTCTTTCTGCGAAAGCCATTTGTTATTTTTTTCTTTTTCCTCTGCTAAAACTATTCGTTGTCTTTCTTCCTCTTCTGATTCTAGTCGTAACTCAAACTGGTTCATTTCTGCTTCTAACTCAAACTGCTTCATTTGCGATTGAGGTTTAGTCATCGCCACAGATTCTGATGGAGTTTCCAGCAAATTTGAATGCTGAGCTACTGCTGCAATCATCTCATCTTTCCTCACATTTGGAGGTAGCTTCAACTCCAGCTCGTTTATTATTTCCCGCAGCTTGAACTTATGTGCATTTTGTAAAAACCCCCCAAGGTCAATTCTTCCATCTCCAAAACGTCCTTGGTGACTGCAAGAGCCATTGCTATTTAAGTTCTGTTTCCCCACTAAATCAACACACGAAATAAAACACACTAATACTTGCCACTCACCGCCGAAATCCCACAAAGGGCCCCAGATCTGTTATGGAGCAGGCCCGACCCTTCAAAACATTTTAAAGCAGGTATCCCTTACCATAACTTCGCTATTTGTTGAGGGTTATTATATAGTGGATATTCCCAGAGTGAATTAACTGGTCAGGATGCCGAGTTGGGAACTAACAGACTTTATTTAACAAATTATAAAATGTAACACAAGGAACAGAAAATAGAATACCTGAATATGTTATCCTATCCAAACCTGACAGGTTATCACATCTTAAGGAAACTTCCAAAATACTTGCAACAATCCCAGTAAACGAATAGCTTTGCACAAAGAATAAAACTGACAAAAAGGCGAACAGGTTATAAATTCAGAAGAGCAGAAGGAGTGGGAGAGCATCCAGTTACAACAATGACCCTGACTAAACTAACCCCAGAACTGCACCGACATGTCCAGCCAGAGAGCTGGCCAGGTCCGCTTGAATATACAAGTTTCTGTTTAAAAACTTGAAAGCTTTGTAGCTGAGACATTATCTGTTATGTATAAACAAAAGGATCCCAATGAATCTTTCAAAATTCTGGCACCTTGGAACCTTGGGTTATTTAGGTCCTGTTTAAGGAAAAAAAAACAAAAACAACGTAAACTTGTAAAAGGACAGACTTTGTGACTACATGCCACGTTTGGTTTTGGACTGCAGTCAAAACATTTAGGTCCTACTGATTTGAAGCCAATAAAATGTACTAAGGTATTTTTCAATACATAAAACAGTGCTGACTCGCATTGGGTGTTGAAAATACCAAACTGTCTCATTAGTGCAAGCAGAGGAATGCCCAGGTAGATCCACACTTCCTGTGTATTGGAGTGCAAGTATGCCCACTCAGAATTTGTTGGTTGGTACCTGTTCTAGTCGAGGAGATATCAGCACACTAACACCAATTAGATTGTGTTTTCTGTGGGTGGTCGTGGTGGGAGGTTCAGGCAGATATAGCATTGCAAACGGACAACACTGCAGAATCATCCAGCCTGCTGTAAGAAAAGATCCATCATTGTCCTTCACAACGAACTTCAGGAGAGCAATCGGTGATGGGAAATATGACCAATAGCCAGCGATGTCAACATTCAATTCAATCTCGTTTTTATTGTGAACAGAAGGTACCATACTGAAAGGAGTTAACTGGATCTCTTTGTTTATTGACTGTGACTGATGTCAGTCTCCATGGATCCTAATTGTGTCACTGGACGGTTTCCCTCTTCTATTAGTAAGTTACTTCTTGCAATGCATTATCCCATTATTGCTGCAGATGCGTCACCTCCAACACTAACAGGGATCGGCAGCTGCAGAGACAGGGAAACGAGAGATCAGAACCTGAGAATAGGCGGCAAGTTCCAGCAATGTATCAGCATCTGAGAACAATAGACTGGAATGTTCCACCAATGGATCAGAATCTGAGAACAGTAGACTGGAATGCGGTAATAATGGACAGGAGTTTATCCTTGGCTCATTTCTATTTTACCTGGTTTGGGCACATGTTATCATATCGGATATTCGGTGTACTGCTGATTATTCAGGCGGGCTATTATCCCATGCTCGCTATTGTTGGTGTTCCTGGTAAGTCTCTCTATCTCTATCTATATATTAATCCCATAAGCCCTGGTGAACTTCATTTTATTTCTGTTATCTATATTTGACAAGAATGAAAACTATTGTCTTCAGTTTCACATGCAAATCCATTCATTACCGCAAATGTCAGGACTGGCTGCATCCCTGCCCTCACAAACATCCGAGAACAAGACTGATCACAATCGCGAAGTACCAATTTGCCCTGAATTAATTTATGTCTTGGTATTCTCTCCATTACCAAAGCTACCCACTACCAGCTCCATCATATTCCCAGTCCCCAGCTTGACAGTAGTGTGGTTGCTAAATAAACCATTATCCATGCCTCGGTAAAATTCAGACTCCATGGTTCCTGCTCTCTCCTAATCACTCTTTCTGTTACAAATGTTTCTAGCACAACGTTGTTATTGTCTCTAAAGTAAATCCA
>NW_025186731.1:2581-2975 GCF_004010195.1 Chiloscyllium plagiosum | reverse complement strand
CTCTCTCACACTCCCTCTCTCACACTCCTTCTCTCAAACTCCGTCTCTCACAGTCCTTCTCTCACAGTCCCACTCTCATACTCCCTCTCTCATACTCACTCTCTCGCACTCCCTCTCTCACACTCCCTCTCTCACACTCCCTCGCTCACACTACCTCTCTCACTCGCTTTCTCTCACTCCCTCTCACACTCCCTCTCTCACACTCCCTCTCTCACACTCCCTCTCTCTCACTTCCTGTCTCATACTCTCTCACTCACAGTCCCTCTCTCTCACTCCCTCTCTCTCACTCCCTCTCTCACAATCCCTCTCTCTCACTCCCTCTCTCACTCCCTCTCTCTCACTCCCTCTCTCTGTCACCCCTCTCTCTTCCCACTCCGCCCCCTCTCTCTGGCTC
>NW_025186731.1:0-2067 GCF_004010195.1 Chiloscyllium plagiosum | reverse complement strand
CTCTCTCTCACTCCCTCTCTCACACTCTCTCTCTCACACCCCCTCTCTCTCTCACTCCCTCTCTCACACCCCCTCTCTTTCACTCCCTCTCTCACACTCCCTCTTTCACACTCTGGAGCCACCATCAAGGTATGTGAGTGCGGTGCTGTTCTGCTTGAATTCCTGAGAGAAGGGTTTCTCCAGAAAATGGCCACAATCCGGTCATAGACCTTTCTCCGAGTCTCCGGTACTGGGAAGAAGGTGAAGCTAAAGAAGCCAATCAACAGGATGGTGATGATAAGGAAAAAGAATGGAGCACAGAGCTCATGACAATGGGAAAGAGGAAGAGAGAGACTAACATTGCAGTATCACCTGTCACCTCCCAAGAATCTTCTTCCTTTCCATTTCCTCTCAGACATCAAAGTGCACAAGCTACAACAACTTCGAGATCCCCATGGCCTTCTGGAACCTTCCTCCCCTCCCCTTCACTCTGACTGAATTCCCTAGCCCAGCCCCACCTCCCTGTCTTGGTATTCACCATACGTCCTGACCTTCCACTCCCTGAGGCTGAACAGCCTCTACCCTGTAAAGCTCTCGGTTTTATCCCTGTGATGGGCTCATCATCATCCTAAGCAACTTTTTCTTTGACTCCTCTCACTTTCTTCAGGTCAGACGGGTTGTCGGGGGAATCCGCATTAGCCCCAGTTCCTTCTGCCGCTTTGTGGGTTGTGTGGAACATTGCTTGTTCCGCTCCTGTTCCTGACCCTACCCATTATTCTTTCTCCGTTATATCGACGGAATTATAGGCACTGCTTCCCCTTCCCGTCTGTGGGACAACAGAAGTTTATTTTTCCTTGGTTTTATTGAGGAGTGCTCATAAAGGCGGAGGGGCTGAAGCGTGTACCCTACCCATTATTCTTTCTCCGTTATATCAACGGTATTATAGGCACTGCTTCCCCCTCCCGTCTGTGGGACAACAGAAGTTTATTTTTCCTTGGTTTTATTGAGGAGAGCTCATAAAGGCAGAGGGGCTGAAGGGTGTAGTTTAATAGTGGTAGGGGAGTGGCAAGTTCTCCCAGTTCAGGTTATTTCGAGTTTGTTTTAGCTGGAGGCAATCACAAGATGTGAGAGTTCAGGGGAGTTTTAAGCTTCAGGAAAGGATTCCTCTGTCTTTATCTGAAAACTCTCTCTGGGTGTGGTTCCCGCCAGCCTGTGTTTGAATTTATCTTTTTGACAAGGGGTACTTTGTGGAATGCGACAGTCTCGGAACAGTTAATTAATAATAATTACTGCATCTGGTCGGATATAAATTCTGAAGTCCATTTTCTTTTGCTCATGTTTCAACTGGAGTGTTTAAATAAATTCTGTTTAAAGCCGAGTGGTTTGAACAGCTGCATCACATCTATAACACACACTTCACATCTTCCTTTAAAATTGGAAAAGGTTAGGGTCTAGGCTACATTTTCATGTATTTTGAGGGTCTCTGGCCTGGTCCATGACAGCTTAGGATTGGAAATATTTATTGATTTCGCTTCCAATTTCCACCAGACTCTTACCTTCACTTTATCTATCTCTGACTCCTCCCTTCCCTTCCTTGACAGCTCTGTATCCATTTGTGGGGATAGACTGGGCACCAATATACACTATAAACCCACCGCATAGCTCCCTGCACTATACATCCTCACATCCTGCTTCCTGTGAAGACTCCATCCCATTCCCCCAGTCTCTCCGTTTCCGTCATATTTGTTCCAAAGAGGCTGACTTCGACAAAGGAGTCTCCAAAGTGTCCACCTGCTTCCTGAGCATAGGATTCCCTGGCACTGTTGTTGACAGCACTCTCAGACGGATCCCATCCATTTCCCACACTTTAGCCCTCAACCCCACTCCCTCTCCTCCCTCCTGCTCGAGTGAGAGGTTCCCCCTTGTTCTCACCGACCATCCCACCACCCTCCACATCCAGAGGACCAGTAGCTGGCATTTCCACCCCCTCCAGCAAGATGTCACCACCAGACACGCAATCCACTCCCCTCCCTTGTCACCCTTCCACAGGGACCATTCCCTCTGGGAAACCCTGGGCTGCTCTTTCTT
>NW_025186730.1:0-2975 GCF_004010195.1 Chiloscyllium plagiosum | reverse complement strand
CAAATACAAAGTACCAGGGAATTGAGCGTAAACGGCTCACAACGCTCACAGCTCCTATAACCAATGTCGCCGTTCTTCTGTTTCAGTATCTTGACTTTAGTTTCTGACAACAAATAGCTATAAACCGATCAAATGTGAAAGCAACTGTGAACCAAACAGAACAGTCCATGGCCATAAGAAACAGAACAATTCTAACTGCACACAGAGGAGTGATGTAAAGAAATGTAACTGGAAAATGAATATTGTTAATTCTGTCCAGTAGGGCATTGAAAATTACCAGTGTTAGATCTGCTGCTGACATTGCCAATAAGTAGAGCGTGATGCATTTGGACAGGCCACAGTTTCCTCGATACAGAATTACGATCGCCACTACGTTAACTGAAAGAAAAATCGCAGAATACTGCCATTGATTTTGGCTGCTGCTACAAAGAAAGCATCAATTGAATATGTTTACAAAAACACAACACATCCTACAGAATAATCAGAACTATGTTTTCATGGTATACTCTTCAACTCAATTGAATGAGATAAGTCATTAACATCTGTCATTACTTGATTTGTTGGAAGGGAATATGTCAGCACTTATAGATTCACAAGTCTGTTTCCTAGATTTTTGAGTCATTTATGAAGGAACAATAATCTTATGAATAAAGGTTCTCATGTGAGGATAGAAGCTGGGAACAATGGGGGGATAAATAGAGAACAAAAAATGTGAAATACAGGCTTTGGACATAAGTTACCTCGCCAAATGCACATCATTTTGCAGGACGTGATGCAACAAGGAATAATTAGATTACTTACAGTGTTCAAAGTTTGTAGCTTGAGTGCTCGGTGTTGTGGAGTGTTCGCTGAGCTGGGAATTTGTGTTGCAACACAAATTCCCAGCTCGGCGAACATTACCTACAGTGTGGAAATAGGCCCTTCGGCCCAACAGGTCCACACCGACCTGATATAACGCAACCCACCCAGACCCATTCCCCTACAATTACCCCTTCACCTAACACTACGGACAATTTAGCACGGTCAATACACTAAACCTGCACTAAACCTCCGGGAGTAAATCGTAGCACCCGGAGGAAACCCACACAGACACGGGGAGAATGTACAAATTCCAAACAGACAGTCACTGTGAGGCAGCAGTGCGAACCACTGTGACACCGTGCCGCCCATTGAAAAGGTACAGGTAAGAAGGAACACAATGTTTAGGTTCTGCATCTGTTGTGACACTGACCAGGATCTGTCAGTTCACTGTTCAACATTTATGCACATCACATGTTTCCAATCAGTTTTAGGAGTGACAGACAAAAAGTTGGGATAGAAGCATATAAAAAGCGTTATGGGTCTGGGTATATCTAATAATCCATATGAAGTGCAGAAGTGTAGAACGTTTTTGTCGACAAAACTAAAACTTATCGACTGGAAAAGATAGGACAGTGCATAAATGAACATTACTGCGGTGGATTGAATATCACTTGGTTTCCATTATTTATTAAAATAATCATTCTCTGGTCGTGTTGATGGGAAGTGTACTTTCTTATAAGTTTTGATTTGGCAGGAAAGGAACGAACCAAAACTACATAGCGATGTACCAAAGTTCTTGCTGAAGAAACCAACGCTGCTGCACATTTCGTTTAATTCTCTTTTACATGCAGAGAAAAAATGTTGAATGCAATTTAACAAAAAGAAGAAAACAGAGATGGTGATGAATAAAAATATGATTGCATCTAAATTCATTGTTTTAAGTCTGAAAGGGTCTAAAGTCAGAGATTTTCTCCAAGGCTTATGTTAGGTCTCACGTGGCTACATTTACCAAATAATTCTCTGAAGAGAATTAACTTTCATTACTTCTTATTGTCCGTTACACAGAAGATATGATATTTACTGAGCCTGCCTTCTCAAGGAAAGTCATCTGCACCTTATTGACAGCAAAAGCACTCAGGGACAGAAAGTCATAGTGAATGAAAATAAAAACAAAACTGCATCTTTATGGTCAGCCCATGTTTTAAGCAGAGCCTACTATTAAACAAGGATAGAAATTAAGGTAAATGCCAGATGCTGTACACAATCAACCGTAGATATTATATAACACATCTTGCCAAAATCATCGGAAGTTTTTTCTCACCGTCATATTGTGCAGCTACATTCTAAGCAGCAACAAATGAAATGCAGAATGAATATTTGCACCAGTGGAAACGAAACTTCAAATCGTTTGCACGATGCATCTGAACTTAACTTCATCTCTGTCACATTTTCGTTTGACAGAATAAAATATTTTTTAAAAAGATGTTGTTCAGTGCACTCAGACGGCAGACAGCAAACATTGCACCAAATAAGAACAGGTTCAGTGGGCCACCAAGAATTGAAAGTACATTTGTGCATCGTAATCACTCCACATATAAAATAACATTATCAAAAAAAAAGATAATCAACTATTGGCATGAATTTCCATCCAAAAAATAAGACACCCTAAAAGTTATTTAGCATCGAATTCATTTTTTTAAAAACCAACAGATGCCTCTGTATTCGAGAAAGAGAGGAATTCAGAAGAAATGTTTTGTTTTGGATTCAAGATCAATTAGAATGTTTATGAATCTACGTATTTCATTCGGCAGGACAACATTTTTTTTCCAGACTCTGGCAGAAAGGATTAACTTGGAAATAATGCAGTTTGGTAAGTATGTTAAATATTAAAAATAAACATAAACATGACCTAACATGTTGAATATTACCTTAAATAACGAATACTGTAGTAAAGTCCTTACCAATAACGCCGACAGTTGCAAGTATTGGGTAGTAAATGCACTCTATCTGTAAAATTACCGTGTTCTCCATTTTTCCAAGTAAGCTGTGATTAAGTTAATTCAACGAATCCTACTGCTCCAAAACAGCCATGTATTCCATGCAACCACATATTATATATCGTACGAAAGCACCGGTGAGAGTATTATTTAATGAGAGTAACCAAAAAAATCAGG
>NW_025186729.1:1894-2975 GCF_004010195.1 Chiloscyllium plagiosum | reverse complement strand
GTGTCTCTGGGTGTGTGAGTGTGTATATCTGGGTGTGAGAGTGTATCTGAGTGTGTGTGTGTGCACGCACATCCCCAGCGAGGGTCAGACCATGCAGACAGGAGTCACCCTGACGGAAGCTCAGTGTGTGAGTGAGTGAGTGTCTCTGGGTGTGTGAGTGTGTATATCTGGGTGTGAGAGTGTATCTGAGTGTGTGTGTGTGTGCACGCGCGTCCCCAGCGAGGGTCAGACCATGCAGACAGGAGGTAAAAACAATGACTGCAGATGCTGGACACCAGATTCTGGATCAGTGGTGCTGGAAGAGCACAGCAATTCAGGCAGCATCCGAGGACAGGCAAAATCGACGTTTCGGGCAAAAGCCCTTCATCAGGACAGGAGTCACCCTGACGGAAGCTCAGTGTGTGAGTGTGTGTGTGTCTCTGGGTGTGAGAGTGTATCTGAGTGTGTGTGTGTGTGCACGCACGTCCCCAGCGAGGGTCAGACCATGCAGACAGGAGTCACCCTGACGGAAGCTCAGTGTGTGTGAGTGTGTGTGTGTGTCTGGGTGTGTGAGTGTGTATATCTGGGTGTGAGAGTGTATCTGAGTGTGTGTGTGTCTGTGTGCACGCACGTCCCCAGCGAGGGTCAGCCCATGCAGACAGGAGTCACCCTGACGGAAGCTCAGTGTGTGTGAGTGAGTGTGTGTCTCTATATTCCCCAGGGCGCCCTCGCCGTCGGAGGGGACCAGCCTGGGACCTGGACCCCATTCGCCCGGAGAGCTACAAGCGAACTCTGCCGTCCGATTCGGACGAGGAGCAGGAGCAGCGGCCCAGGAAGCTGACCATGTGGTCTAACCTGCAGGGACTGATCAGCGATGACTGTGAGAGTGACTGAACTGGGAGCCTGTCAGTCAGTGTGCTCCCTCACTGTCACACCGTCACCACCACTGCTACTCCAGGCCCACCACTGTCATCCCCTCCCTGTCCCCTCTCTGCCTTGCACCTGGCACTCGCCCTCTCCGTCCTTCCCCCCCCTCTCTCCCCCCTCTCCTTCCCACATCCCTCTCTCTCCCTCCTTCCCCCATCCCTCTCCCTCCTTTCCC
>NW_025186729.1:0-824 GCF_004010195.1 Chiloscyllium plagiosum | reverse complement strand
CACACTGTCACTCAGTAACCCCTCTCCCCCCCCCCAGGGCCCTGTGTTACTGACTGTATCCCTACTGATGTTAATCCAGCTCCCTCACACTGTCACTCAGTAACTCCTCTCCCGGCGCCCTGTGCTATTGACTCTCCATCGACCAGTTTACACATTATATTCGCAGGAATGCGATGCTTCATTGATGCAGCCACGTGGTTGCTGTCCGGTAGTCGGTTTCTGACCCTCTCCTGTGTTCGTGTAGCCCCCTCCGATGCAGTTTCGGAATGCCCTCCGATCGTGGCTGAGGTGCTGTTTGGGAGGTGACCGTGAGCGGTCCGCGCGTCAGCTTCTCTGTGTCCGTGCACCTGTGCCGGACGGACATGCTGTCTGTGTCCATTCTCCTCTGGCTATCCATCATCTTGGAGACGGGCTCATTTGCTGGGTTAGTGTTGTAACTGAATGATTAATATAGTATCCAGGGAGTTTGATCCACTCATGTCATTACCAAGGTGTGTCTGCTCAGTTAATGTCGTAACCATGTGTTTCTTCTTGGATTGTTGCACTAACCGAGGGGAGTTGGGTGGATTAGTGTAGTCACCAAGGGCTTTGTGATGGATTAATATCGGTATCGAGGTCTTTGCTTGTTTAATGTGGTAACCAACGGTTGTTTGTTGGAATAATGTAGTTAACGAGGAGTGTTCCCCAGGTTAATGTGGTAACCAAGGGTTGTTTGATGGAATAATGTCGATAACGAGGGGTGTTCCCCAGGTTAATGTGGTAACCAACGGTTGTTTGATGGAATAATGTCGTTAACGAGGAGTGTTCCCCAGGTTAATGTGGTA
>NW_025186728.1:0-2975 GCF_004010195.1 Chiloscyllium plagiosum | reverse complement strand
CCTGAACCTATGGGAGACCTTTAAGGCTGTATGTTGTAGAGCAGAACAGAGAGAGCCAATGGATGTGATAGATTTGGATGTTCATAAAGTTTTTGTTTCGGTTTCATGGGAGACGATATTATGCAAAAGCAAAGCAGACGCATTGAGTGATAATATATTGGCAGAGCTTGAGAACAGCTACTGTTTGGTGCGGAAGTAATGCTCTATTTGAGATATAAGGAAAGGCTGAACAGGCTCAGGCTGTTTTCCCTGGTCTGTCGGATGCTTGAGAGGTGACCTTATAGAGGTTTACAAAATTATGAGGGGTATGGATAGGGTAAATAGGCAAAGTCTTTTTCCTGGGTCGGGGAGTCCAGAACTAGAGGGCATAGGTTTAGGGTGAGAGGGGAAAGATATAAAAGAGGCCTAAGGGGCAACTTTTTCACGCAGAGGGTGGTACGTGTATGGAATGAGCTGCCAGAGGATATGGTGGAGGCTGGTACAATTGCAAGATTTAAGAGGCTTTTGGATGGGTATGTGAATAAGAAGGATTTGGAGGGATATGGACCGGGTGCTGGCAGGTGGGACTAGATTGGGTTGGGATATCTGGTCGGCATGGACGGGTTGGGCCGAAGGGTCTGTTTCCATGCTGTACATCTCTATAGCTCAATGACTAGAGTATCACTTGGGCCCCCACCATTCACAATATGTTTAACAATTCAGATGAGGCAATTGTGTTAATACGCAAAAGTATGCTGACGAAGCAAAACTAGGTGGAAGTTATCAGGAGGATATAAAGGGTGCCTTAAACACATTGAAGTGAGTTGGAAACAATATGACAAATACAGTGTAATTATGGTAAATGAGGCAGTGTAACATGGGAAAATGATGAAGTGTAACATGGGGAAATGATGCAGTGTAACACGGGTAAATGCCGCAGTGCAACACAGGTAAATGACGCAGTGTAACACTAAAAAATAACACAGTGTAACATGGATAAATGATTCAGTGTAACATGGGTATTTGAGTGGGAGCAGCGGCCGAGTAAAGGCGAACCCGGGAGACTACAGCTAAGGTAAAACAGTTTGTTTCAAAATTACTTACCTGTAGCGGGCAGCGGTGTTTTTTATTCTCTCTTCACAAAAAGAGCGGGAGCAGCAGAGGACGGCAAGCAGAGGGGCAGCCGGGAAGGAGAACTGTGAGTATAAATACTCACCCTTTAATCACCAACGGTCATTTGAGTGGGAGCAGCGGAAGTGAGGTTGGAGCGCATAGCTGGGCGGGAAGGTAAGCGATTAGTATTTGAGTGGGTGTGTTCTAGACCCCAGGTCCTACTTCCGTAGGGCTTCCCTCCCACCCTCCTCCTCTAACCTAACTTTAAAGTCCACAGGTAAGTGACTCAGTGTTATTGACTCAGTGTTCTTGTTTTTGGAGAAAGTGTACAGTCATGGCAGCGCAGGCGGTGAAATGTTCTGCAGTGTAACATGGGTAAATGATGCAATGTAACATGGGTAAATGATGCAGTGTAACACGGGTAAATGATGCAGTGTAACACATGTAAATGATGCAGTGTAACATGGGTAAATGATGCAATGTAACATGGGTAAATGATGCAGTGTAACACGGGTAAATGATGCAGTGTAACACATGTAAATGATGCAGTGTAACATGGGTAAATGATGCAATGTAACATGGGTAAATGATGCAGTGTAACACGGGTAAATGATGCAGTGTAACACATGTAAATGATGCAGTGTAACATGGGTAAATATTGCAGCAAAACACGTGTAAATGATGCAGTGTAACACGGGTAAATGATGCAGTGTAACACGGGTAAATGATGCAGTGCAACACGGGTAAATGATGCAATGTAACATAGGTAAATGATGCAGTGTAACACGGTAAATGATGCTGTGCAATAAGGGTAAATAATACAGTGTAACATAGGTAAATGATGCAGTGTAATATGGGTAAATGTTGCAGTTTGACACGGCAAAATGATGCAATGTGACACGGATAAATGATTCAGTGTAACACGGGGAAATGGTGCAGTGTAACATGGGTAAGTGTTGCAGTGTAACATGGGTAAGTGTTGCAGTGTAACATAGGTAAATGATGCAGTGTAACACGGGTAAATGATGCTGCGCAATACGGGTAAATGATGCAGTGTACCATAGGTAAATGATGCAGTGTAACATGGGTAAACGGTGCAGTGTATTATGGGTAAATGATGCATGTAACATAGGTAAATGGTGCAGTGTAACATGGGTAAATGATGCAATGTAACATAGGTAAATGATGCAGTGTAACATGGGTAAATGATGCAATGTAACATAGGTAAATGATGCAGTGTAAAATGGGTAAATGATGCATGTAACATAGGTAAATGGTGCAGTGTACCATAGGTAAATGATGCAGTGTACCATAGGTAAATGATGCAGTGTAACATGGGTAAATGATGCAGTGTAAAATGGGTAAATAATGCAATGTAACATAGGTAAATGGTGCAGTTAAACACGGTAAATGATACAGTGTAACATAGGTAAATGATGCAGTGTAAAATGGCTAAATGATGCATGTAACATAGGTAAATGGTGCAGTGTAAAATGGGTAAATGATGCATGTAACATAGGTAAATGATGCAGTGTAAAATGGGTAAATGATGCATGTAACATAGGTAAATGGTGCAGTGTACCATAGGTAAATGATGCAATGTAACATGGGTAAATGATGCAGTGTAACATGGGTAAATGATGCAGTGTAAAATGGGTAAATAATGCAATGTAACATAGGTAAATGGTGCAGTATAACACGGTAAATGATACAGTGTAACATAGGTAAATGATGCAGTGTAATATGGGTAAATGTTGCAGTGTCACACGGGCTGATGATACAGTGCAATATGGGTAAGTGATGCAGTGTGACACGGTTAAATGATGCAGTGTAACACGGGGAAATGATGTAGTGTAACATGGGTAAATGATGCAGTGTAACAT
>NW_025186727.1:0-2974 GCF_004010195.1 Chiloscyllium plagiosum | reverse complement strand
CGTTGGGTATAATCTGGCTTTGGAACCATGACTATAGGTGATCGCCAGTCATTGTAAATGACTTTGATTCTGCCACCTTGGAACATGTGCTCTATCTTCTTATGAACCTGTGCTAACTTGAGAGGGATATGCCTATAAGGATGTTCTTAATCCGAACCAGCACCTCCTGTCTCTATATCATTCACAATTAGTTAGTGGTTCCAAGTTTATTTCTGCATATCTACTCATTTGATAGTCGTAATTCGTTCAGGTCATTTCGATGTTCTTGTGGAAAGTAATTCAATAGACAATCCCAATTTTTGAAAACTTCCTCATTGTCCAATTTGATTTGAGGAATTTCCAATTCAGAATCCTGTGAGCTTGGTTCTTCCTTCTGTCCTGCAATCATTAAGACCTTTTCCTCTTGTTTTCCTTCTCTACCAAATGCTTTCTGAGCATATTCACATGACATATTCTGCGAGATTTCTTCCTGTCTGCAAAGCTTTCCAAGTAGTTCACCTCACTCAATTTACTCTTGATCTGATAAGGTCGTCTAACCATAGCTTTTAAAGGTTCACTTGTTACTAGAAGTAACACCAATACCCTATCTCCAATTGTAAAACTGCTAATTTGTGATTTCATAGCCGCTTCTTGTTTCTATGTATGCTGTGATATTTTTAAATGCTGCCTAGCCAACTCTCCAGCTCTATTTAATTATTCTCTAAAGTTTGGCACGCAATCCAAATAGGTGGTCTCTGAATTCTGACTTATTAATTTCTCCTTAATCAATTTTAACCCCTCTTACTTCATTCCAAAAATTAATTCACTTGGACTGAATTTGATCGATTCATTCGGTGCATCTTTGATCACAAACGGAACATCTTCATCCCAATCATCTGGATATTCCTGACCATAAGCCCTTAACATGATCTTTACTGTTTGATGCCATCACTCTTGCTGTGTTGTTCGATGTTCTAGGTACTGAGAGAGAGCTGGGTCGCTCTCAGTGTTTGTTTCACTGACTGGATAGGGGTGCAGAGGTGAGGGAACACTACGTTGAATAAATTTCATTGACAATCGAAGAACACGTTTTGGATCCTCCGTTCTAAGATAGTGTGGAAAGTTGAATTTTAATTAATGAAGAAATGCTGCATTATTGGTGTGCTATTACAGAGGAGCTGTTGCATTGTCTCAACAATTTAAATCCATGTTCTCTCACAGTAACCTGACCACTTTCATTATTGAAAGTAAGGCACTAAAAATATCACAGGTGTCTTGTGGCAAATAATTCTTCGTCTCAATTGAGCATTCAAAGAAAAAAAATGATCTTGTTCGAATGATATTACTATTTGTGGAAGCTCTGAGTGTGTAATATAGCTGCCATTTCCCTACGTTATAATTGGGACCACATTTTACCAGCTTAATAATCGTGATCTGAAAAACGCTTCGAGATATATTAAGCAGAGAAAAGCGTGGTTCTGCCAGTCTGAAGGAGTTTGGATTAATGGTTAGATGTAAAGCCCGGAATAACAAAGGAAGTATATCCAGAAATTTGCAACTTTGAAGGAAATGCAATATAACTACAATTCAGGTTCGCAAGTTGTTGTTATTTGATGTGTTTCTACGCGTCTCTGGAAGTTGTACTTTGAACAGAAAGTGGTCTTTTCATATTTACAAGTTTACATCTATGGTGATTTACTTTAGAGGCTGAAGCAGCAAGAAGCCCACAACCAAGCTAAGGCTGAAACTGGAAGTTCATATCGAGTGTTAACCCTAAACCCTGCGGAAGCAGATTCTGGAGAAATGCAGCAGGTGAAGCAGAAAGACAGACAGACAGGCGCAGAGAGAGCGAATTTAGCCTATTATCCACAACACCATATATGTTTATATGGATTTCTGATAGGGTCTAGGATTGAGATAGAGGGAGAAATCACAATGCAGCAATTGATCGTAGATTAAATAGGAGCTGAAGTCTGTGTCTGAAGTTATGAACATAATGAAAACAAGAGGTAAGGAATAGAACCTATAGCAATTTGTGCCCTCATATTCTGTGTTCAGAGTGTCAGAGCTAAATCAATAGAACTTTACAGCATGGCAACAAACCCTTCGGACCAACTGGCCGATGCCAACCAAATATCCGAAGTGAATCGTGTTCCACTTGCCAGAACTTGGCCCATAATCATTTAAACGCTTGCTATTCATGTGCTCATTCAGGTGCCTTTCAAATGCTGCAATAGTATCAGCCTCCATCACCTCCTCCGCCAGCTTGTTCGACACGCAGGCCACACTCTGCGAGTAAGAATTGCCTCTTTGGTCCGTTTTAAATGCGTCCCATCCTCCCTTAAACCAATACCCTCTAATTTTGGACACCTTTACCTTGGTAAAAAAGATCTTGGCTATTCACCTTATCCATTTCTTTCATGATTATATGTACCTCTACGAGATTATCGTCAGCCTCCGACATTCCAGGGAAAGGAGTCCCTATCCAGTCTCTCCCAAGAGCACAAACCCTCCAACACTGGCATCATCCTTGTACATCTTTTATCAAGTTTCGTGACATTTATCCTACAGCAGGGAGGCCACAATTAAACGCAGTATTCGAAAAGTGGCCTAGCTGATGTCCTGCAACAGCCGCAACATGACTGTAAATCCCTATACTCAATACACGGTCCAATGAAGACAAGCGTACCAAACACCTTCTTTACATCCCTGTCAATGTGTGACTCCACCTTCAAGGAACTGTGGGCTTACAACCCAAGATCTCTTTGTTCAGCAACAAATGCCAGCAACCTCCCATTAAGTGAATAAGTTCTGTGCTGATTTGCTTTTCCAAAATTCATCACCTCACATTGATCTAAATTAAACTCCATCTGCCACACCTTGCAACATCGGCACATCTGATTACAGCTCCGTTGTAATCTGAGGTCACCTTCTTCGCTGTCCAATGAGCACTAATTTTGGGAAGAACAATGACTGCAGATGCTGGAAACCAGAT
>NW_025186726.1:0-2974 GCF_004010195.1 Chiloscyllium plagiosum | reverse complement strand
AAGCACTTTGATGTATCAGAGAAATAGGCAACTACAGTAGAGTTATAAAAACTTAAATTGCAAATGTGTCAACTGGAAATAGAAGATAAATAAAGGGAAGGAAACAGAGAGAGAAGAAACAGAAAGAGAGGAAAAAGAAAGAGAGTGAGGATTTGAAATTCAGAAGTTGGGAATTAGACAAGAAAGTTAAAGGAACAGGATGGAGGTGAAGGGAGAACATAGGGATGTATAAAACTATGTTAATAACTTGCCATTTTTCGTTGAGAAAAATGTCAAAACCTTTTTTATTTCATTTGAAAAAATGGCTCGTCAGATGACGTGTCCAGTGAACTTGTGGGTAATGCTAGTTCAGACTAAGCTGGTGGGCACAGCTGGTGAGGTATATGCAGCGCTATCAGATGGGGGGTAAAGAGATTATCAAGATGTCAAATTGGCAATTTTGATTGGTTATGAATTTGTACTAGAAGCATATAGACAGAAGTTCAGAAAAATAGAGACGGAACCAGGTCAGTCTTATATTGAGTTTGAAAGAAGTAACCACAGTCATTTTGATTGGTTGGTTCTGGCCTTAAAAATGGATAAGGCCTGTGAGGCTTGACGGAAGATTAATTTGCTGGAGAAGATAAAAGACTCACTTACAGAGATAGTAAGAATTAATGTGAATGTACCGAAAGTTCAAGAAGTGAGAAGCGCGGCAGAAAGGGCAGGTAAATATGCACTGGGGCATGGGATGATATTTAGTTTCTGGCAGGATTTTCCTCCTGTGAGGGATAGAAATTGGGAGAAGGCAAGATCACACATTACAAAGCGAAGAGTAACGCACAATACTTTAACACAGGTGAAAAAGAAGCCCAAAGAGGTTGAAGGGTGGTGAAAGGCCTCAGGAGTTCTCACTATAAGAGAGTGGAAAACATAAAATGACAGTGCCAATGGTTTCAGAAGGGCACTGGGAAAAGGTGGTTTCACTGCACTAAGCTGGGACACACCGTGATGGGCGTTGAATGAAGGCACGTTGAGGAAAGATGTAGTAGGAGAGGCTAAGCCCAGCGGAATTAGTGAAACTGGTAAAGGAGACCCCAAGTAAAGCCGAGGATCATGCAGGAGAGTGCACAGCCGAGGTCAGGGCTGGTTATGGAGTTAGTACCTGATCTCTGTAAGAATTCGCCTCTGTAGATAAAGTTTACTCAGAAAGAACAGGGGAAAACGGACAAGAAGATATAATTTTGTGAGATTTGGGATCTGCTCAGTCTCTAATAGTTGAGAGGTGAGGCGCCGGAAAAACACAACAGATCAGGCAGCGTCCGATCTGCAGGACAATCGAATATCAGGCAGAAACCCATCGTCAGGAACATGGTGGGGGGACAAGGGGGCTGAAAGATAAATACGAGGGTAGTAGCTGAGCTGGTTGGAGGGTCAATGGGAAGGCAATAAGAAGATGTAGGTGGGAGTGATAGTGATATGTCAGAGGGGAGGGTGGAGTCGATAGGTGGGAAAAAAGATGGCCAGTTAGGGCGGTTCAAGAGAGCAGTGTTGGGTTGAACGGTTGGATCTGGGAGAGGTTGGTGGAGGGGAGGTTTGAAATTTGGTGAAGTCAACGTTGATGTACAGTTTGAGGGTTCCAGCTGTCCTACCACCGATAGGTGTCCGCCTATCACCATCACACCCCACCTGCATCTACCTATCGCCTTCCAAGCTCTCTTCCACCCAGCTCCACTCCCGCCCTCAAATTTATTTCTCAACCTCCTTTCCCATCCCTTACCTCCCACTTCCTGATGAAGGATTTATGCCTGAAACGTTAAGTCTCCGGCCTATCGGATGCTGCTGATGTGCTGTGCTTTTCCAACCCCACACTTTTCAACTCTGATCTCCAGCATCTGCAATCCTCACTTTCTCTCAGCCGCTAATAGTAAGAGATGAAAGTATTTTCACTCTTTCTGGCATGTTAATCAAGAGCGTGATAATTTGTAGAATGGGGACAGAAATTAAGTATGCAGTGCCAAATCAAGATTAGGGAAGTAACAGTGACAGTGAGTAACAGAGTGTCAGTTCTCGGAATACAGTTTGTTCTTGGGAACGATTTAGCAGGAGGCGCGGTGGGAGACGCACCCCTTGTGGTGAAGAAGACCACGGAAGATTAGGGAATTGAGGTGTTGAAAGAAAAGTACCCAGGAATTTTTCCAGAGTGTGTAGTAACAAGATCCCACTTTCAAAAGTTACAGCAGGAAGGAAAAACGAAAGAAAAAGGCAAATGAGTTGACGCTTAGTGAACTGACACCCTGTTTGATGTAACGGTACAGAAAAAAAACTGAACAGGCAGAGGATCAGGCAGAGGTGTTTAGTACAGGCAGAGGGTCAGGCAGAGGTGTTTAGTCCTGAAAGGCTAATGGACTTACAACAGATATATATACGTTATTGACTTAAAGATAGAATCTTAAAATTAAAATGGAGACCCCAATAGGTTAGTGCAGAAGGGAAATGGGCCGAAGTGCACCACATTGTGTTACCTGTAGCATACAATGTTATGGCTAGCACATATACTAATTGCAGGCGGTCACTTAGGTGTACAGAAGACTCAGGCTAAGGCACAGAAGCATTTCTAGTGGCCTGGAATGCACAAGGACGTGTTTTTTTTTTGTACATGACATACATACCAAATGGTAGGTAAGTAACAGGCAGTAATAAAACCAGCACCTTTCTTGCCAATTACTGCATTCGAAGAACATTTCACGTGGGTTATGATTAATTGTGTAGCTCCCCTTCCTAAAATAGAAGTGGAAAACTATATTTACTGACAATAATGAATGTGTCTACCAGATTTCCAGAAGCAATTCCATTATGGAATGTTAAGATAAAAAATGAGATGGAGGGGTTGGTAGCTTTATTTACTCGCTGTGGGCTAGGCAGTAAGATTCAGTCAGACCAATGATCTCATTTTACCGCCCAGCTGTTTATGAAGTCATGGATAGGTTCAGGA
>NW_025186725.1:1720-2974 GCF_004010195.1 Chiloscyllium plagiosum | reverse complement strand
AATTAAAAGTGAGAGAAATGGCCCTTAAAATTATATAAGACGTTCGGGCGTTTGAAGACAATTCTCAAGTTTGAGAGGGAAGTTTATAAGTACAGAAAGAGGCGATGCACTTAGAATTGGAAAGGAGGTTGGATTTGGATTGACCCAGGGACAAAAGGAAAGCTGAATGTCTCAGGTAATTAGTCACACACTTCGGTGGGTCGAGAAACAGGCAAGTGCAGTAAAGTTACAAAAGCTTAAATTAAATCTGAGCAAAATGGGGTTAGAAGATAAAGAAAGGGAGAGGGAAGAATGAAAAGAGGGGCAATTGGCTACAACAAGGTCGAAATCATAGAGCGGTTAAACATGCGTGGGCAAAAAAAAACGGGATCACCAGACTGCCTTTGCCTGTCGCTTTTGGGTGCACTTTACCCGAGTCTCGCAAGATTTCAACAGGGGTCAGTTATTCGAGGCTAACTAAGCTACGTAAGCAAGGTCTTTATTTTTGCATGCCATTGAAGATAGCAGGATGGCATATATGGAATTCGATCCCGCAGATCCAAACCAAAATGAGACATGGGTTCTGAGGAGAACGTTCTGGGTGTTGGAGAAAGAAGCCCGTTTTAACACAGAATTAACAGTTGTGCATACGTCTCTTGTGGCTGACAGCACGGACACGTTACACACTCCCAACGGTTCGGACACGACAGAATTCTCCAATAATTCACTGATAAAAAAGGAAATCGAAAGATGCCAAGTCTGTAAAACAAAGAACCAAACGGTGTCTCCACCACATGGACATGTGACAATACTAAAAGTCTCGTCCAGACCAGAGAAAAGCAGACTGAACCAGACTGTCAAATGCTAAGATTCGTCATTCAGCACATGAGGGAATGAGAGAACATGGACATGGGAACTGGGAATCATTGAATCCCGAAAGTGAGGAAACAGGCCCTTCAGCCGAACAAATCCACATCGAACCTCTGAAGAGTAACCAACCAGAACCATTCCCCAACCCTGTTGTCATTTAATGACCCCTGACTAATATGCCTAACCTCAATCTCCCTGAACACTAACGGCTGATTAGCATGGCCAACTCACCTCACCTGCACATCTTTGGATTCTGGAAGAAAACTGGGGCAGACAGGGGCAGAACGTGCAAGCTCCACACAGTCGCCTGAGGCTGGAATAGAACCCGTGTCCTTGGCACTGTGAGGCAGCAGTGCTAACCACTATGCCATCCCTGAGGATATAATTTTGCCACGCCCCCAGAGA
>NW_025186725.1:0-1604 GCF_004010195.1 Chiloscyllium plagiosum | reverse complement strand
GTGTGGGAAGGTCAGTGTTTTGCATTACACCTACTCTAAACTATTCTGACAATCGATAAGGACAACTATGGAAACAACGTTGATCTCTCAAGAGGACAAACACGACCACATAGAACATCGTCAAGATCTACTTCATCGCGATAATCATCAACCCTGGAAACAACAAAAAATAACATCGAACAGACCAAGAGGTGTATACCCATGATAAACAAGATTTGGCGCAATGGATGAAGGCAAATATGAGGATGGTCTGTTGTGGTTAAATCCTTATAAAAAATATATATATTTGGATATAAGTATATAAAAACACAAATTGAAGCTCAGCTGATTGTTATCTGAGCACAGAAATTACATATGATTGATGGGGATTCTCAACCAACGTGTGCCCCGAGATGGGATGCTTCGCATCCTGCTCAGATAAGGGATTTGGAACTCGGACAGCGTTGCCCTGGAAATCGTAGAGTGCAAGGTCGTATTGTATGCAACTAGGTACGGCCTAAAACCCAATCCACTTCTCCTGACTCCACCCCCGGTTTACAAAACAGATTAGATTTTACCCCAATTGGAAAATTTCTCTCTAATATCATCGACCATAAAATGTTAACTATGTTGATAAATTTAGCAGAACCCTAAGTGACATAGTTGTACTCTTCCCGACTTAAAAAGACTATATCTCCATTAGACTCATAGATGATTGGGACGAAAGTTAAGGACAGTTGACGGAAGGTCAAACACAGAGCAGAGAAGGGATGATACTCCAACTGTCGGGTTGGAGCAGTCAACCACCACCTTGTGTTACCTACCACTAAACTTCATTTGGATGCAATTTGGCAAGTTACTAATGAGACCTATGTATTCCCTGGTCATTCTGTTCCGCTGGACACACTTGTATATTATCTGGGGATTCTCCCTAATCTTGCCCTGCCAGCAGGTTTCCATACCCCTGTGTTAGTTAGTCCCCTACGCGTGCAGAATATCCCCCTTATTGCTGTCTTAAATGGTCTGTCCTTTATCCTGCCATTATTTCCCTTGATTGTGTATTAGGCAACCGGAGAAACATCCTGTTAATTTCCAAATTGTCACATGTTTTGTGAATTTTATACATTTCACAGTGACCCACCTCTCATTCTTTGAAACTCGAGAGAACACAGGCGGAGTTTCCTCAATACGCAATCTCGCCAATTGAGGGATTAATCTGGAAAATGTCCATTGAACTTCCTCTGTGGTCAGTATATTCTTTCTCAGATTTGGTCACCAAAACTGAACTCAATATTCCAGGTACAGTACTCACTAACACGCTGTTAGACTGCTTCAACATATCTTTACATCTATATTCTGACTCCCTTAAAGGAAGGTATTCCGAACTTTAACTTACCACTTGCATATATTCCTCCAAATCCCCTTCACATTCATTGTATTTACGAACTTATTGTGTGAGTTCTTATAGAAAGCCTTCTGATAATCTAAAATATGCCAATTGTACTGATTCTCCATTATCTATGCTGTAAGAATCAACTTCAATCAATTCCAAAGCTTGTCAAGTATGATTTCCCTTTCATAAATGCATACTCATTCTCTCCAATGTTGCTGTTAATTTCTAAATA
>NW_025186724.1:1584-2974 GCF_004010195.1 Chiloscyllium plagiosum | reverse complement strand
AAATAATAACCAAAATTTATCAAACAAAAAAAAACCGAGAGAAAAAAACAAAAACTCAATAACTACTAATAGATTAGATTACTTACAGTGTGGAAACAGGCCCTTCGGCCCAACAATTCCATACCGCCCCGCCGAAGCGCAACCCACCCATGCCCCAACATTTACCCCTTACCGAACACGAGGGGCAATTTAGCATGGCCAATTCACCTGACCCTGCACATCTTTGGACTGTGGGAGGAAACCGGAGCACCCGGAGGAAACCCACGCAGACACGGGGAGAACGTGCAAACTCCACACAGTCAGTCGCCTGAGGCAGGAATTGAACCCGGGTCTCAGGCGCTGTGAGGCAGCAGTGCTAACCACTGTGCCACCATGCCGCCCACTACAACTACAACTACAACTAACCTACAACTAACCAGAGTGTATAATTAAGTCTCTTACATTATTCAAAGAAGAAAAAAAAAACAGACGGACAACACAGAAATTGAGTTGTAAAGTACATGCTCGGAATGTGTTCACATCAAATCGTATTTGTGCGGGATTCCTCTCCCAAGGGGCCCCGGACCAACCAGGGTCGCCATCTCAATTAAATAAAAGCCCTTGTTAGGATGGCCGAAATATCTGTATCTGTGTAATTCAAGAAGGGCTGCCATATTTTATGAAATAATGTGGTCTTTCGGTGCACCACCTTTGTAAGGAAGTCAAGGGGAATACATTCCATGATTATTCTGTACCAATTCGAAAGTCCAGGAGGGCCCTCAGCCACCCAGTTCACCAAAATATTTTTCCTTGCACGGAAAGAGAGAATAGAAAATAATCTTTACAGGATGATATGGAATTTTTAAAAATCGAGGGGGCAAAAAACATATCGATTCTGGTGTGACATTTATGTGGATTGGAGTGAAAAGAAAAATCTTTGCCCTGTGGATGAAAGCATCTCCATACATCTACTAATCCTAATTCTTTGTTCAAATCCACCAATTGTCTGGATCTGGGAGATACTCCTGCAGTACTCTTGGGAATCCTATCTATTTCCGGATCCATAATACAATTAAAGTCTTCCCCTATAATTGTATGACAAGCACCGAGAGCCATTAATTTGGAGAAGGCTTCCGTTATAAATTTAAAAGGATGTGCGGGGGGGCAATACAAATTTAAAATCCCATATTCCTCTCCATTTATAAGGGCTTTAATCAGAATATATCGTCCAGATTCGTCTTTTATCTGATTTAGGATTTTGAAAGGGAAATTCTTCCAAATAAGAATAACAACTCCCCTATTTTTTGAGCTAAAAAAAGAGAAAAAGGCCTGATCAAATCCACCCTGTCATAATTTCAAGTGTTCTTTATCCAACAAGTGTGTCTCCTGTAGGAGAGCTATATCAACCCTT
>NW_025186724.1:0-1427 GCF_004010195.1 Chiloscyllium plagiosum | reverse complement strand
GCTATGTAACTTAATAGGGAATTTAACTAATATTTCCTAAAATCTGGTAAGTCCAATCCTCCCCTTGCCTGTGGAAGCTGTAGCTTCCTCAGCTTAATGAGGGGCCGCCTATGATTCCAGATAAAGGAACCCAACCAGCCATATAATTTACGTAGTGCCATCCTCGACAACATCACCGGAAGCATTCTCATAGGGTATAGGAGACGGGGCAGGACATTCATTTTAGTTAGTGCTATTCTACCCAGCCAGGAAATTGGAAGGTCTCCCCATCGCTGGAGGTCCTGCCTTATCTTTTCCAGTAAATGCACAAAGTTAGCCTTGTATAACTGGCCAAATACTGGGGTAATAAAAATGCCTAAATATAAGAAACCCTCCAGGGACCAACGAAAGGGAAAATGGGATCCGTCCACTAAGTGGGGTATCATAGCGAGGCCACCCATTGGCATAGCCTCCGATTTTGGGAAATTAATTTTCCCTTTCGTACCAATCCTCAGGGCTGTTATATTAGGGTCAGCCCGTATAGGTTCTGCTAGTGGCTCAATTATTAGCGTAAGTAGCAATCGTGAGAGAGCACATCCCTGACGGCAGCCCCTACCCACACTGAAGCTATCCGAGCGTAGTCCATTGGTAATCACAACTGCTTTGGGATCACTATACAGTGTAGAGACCCATTTGGTAAACACCTTTCCAACGCCAAAACATTCCAATGTGTAAAACAGATATGACCATTCAACCCTATCGAATGCCTTTTCCGCGTCTAATGAGACCACTACTCCTGGTATCTTTCCCTGATGGCAGGCTTGAATCACATTCAAAACCCTTCTAACATTACTGTCTACGGCCCTTAATAAACCCCGTCTGATCCTCCTTTATGATAATGTGGCAATACCCTTTCTAGCCTCAATGCTAACGTTTTAGAAAGGATTTTAAAATCTACATTTAACAAGGATATTGGTCTGTATGACGTGCAATCTTCTGGGTCCTTTCCTTTTTTAAGGATGAGAGATATTCGCCTCTTTCAGCGAAAGCGGGAGACAGCCCTGACTGTATGAGTAGTTATACATGTCCATAAGTGGACCAGCCAATATTCCTGTAAATTCTTTGTAGAATCCAGCTTGAAAACCATCTGGGCCAGGGGCCTTACCGCTCTGAAGTTGCTTGATTGCGTCAAGTATTTCTTGGACTGTTAGGGGAACATTCAGGACAGATACCTGTTCCGGAGTTAGGTCCGGAAAGGTTAGGTTTTTAAAAAATGATTGCATCCTCCTAGCTCTATCTTCACAATCCTGTGATTTATATAAATCAGAATAAAATTTTATGAAGATTGCGTTAATCCTTTTGTGATCATGAGTCAGAGTACCCGTACTTTCCTTGATAGATGTGATAGTTTGAGGGGCCTTTTTTTCTTTGCAAGAAATGCAAAGTAT
>NW_025186723.1:0-2974 GCF_004010195.1 Chiloscyllium plagiosum | reverse complement strand
GTACGTTAGGGCAGTGAAAGTTTTGTCTGTGAGTAGTACAAACAGGCCATAAGAAGCAAGGTCAGATAGATTATAGGATGCTTAGAGAGATTGAAACACAAAAGTTACACTGCACAGGAGGTTCGCGAAGCAAAATCAACATGCACAATATTAACAGAATTTGAAAGTAGAGATTCCTTTCATCAGTCTGCTGGCGGCATTGAAGAAGCTGTTCTTGAAACTGCTGGTGTCTATGTTCGCGCTTTAGTAATTCTGCTTCACAGAAGAGTTTGAAGGAAAGCATAACTTGTGTGGGAATGGTCACTGATTATTTTGGCAGCCTTTCTGCTGGAACAGGAAGTGTAAATCTTGCCCAAGGATGGGAGGTTGGTTTCTGTATCGGTCTGGACTGAACACATATCATTCTGTAGTTTTGTCCAATGCTGGGCAGAGCAGGTGACAGACCCGGCCATCATGCGCCTGGACATCAGGCTTTCTATTCTGTATATGCAAAAGTTGTTGAGGGTTCTTGCGAATATGTCGAATTTTCGAGGTAACCTGAGGAAGAAGAGACGTTTCTGTGCCTTTTTGATCGTCACAAATATGTAGGAAGTCCAAGACAGATTATTGGTTATCGTCATTCCGCAGAAATCGACGCTCTTCAAACTCGCAATGTCAGTTCCATTGATGTCGATGAGGCATGCCCTTCCCCTTTCTTCCTGATGTTAATGATCAGTTATCTTGTTTTTCTGACATTCAGCGAGAGGTTATCTTTGCACAACAAGGCCAAGCCCTCTATCTCCCTTCTGTATCTTAACTGATCATTGATTTGTACCCTTGGTGTCATCAGCAAAATCTTAGATGGCGTTCGTTTGGAATAAGTCTACACAGTCGTGGTAGTACAAGAATTACAGTCGGGTGATGCGAATACAACCTGGGCTGGGCGTTTCCCCTTATAGAATCGCCACAGAGTGTAAACAGGAACTTCGGTCTAAAACGTCCAATCCGAACCGCCCACTCATGCCCATTACCCTACTACTGCACATTTGCCCAAAAATAATGCACATAACCTACACATCACTGAACACTTTGAGAAATTAACCACGGCCAATTTACTTAAATTCGACACCTTTGTATTGTGCGAGGAAACCGGACAAGACACACCAGCGAATGTGCAAACGTTATAGAGACAGTCACCCAAGGCTGAAATCCAACCTGGATCCCTTCCACCTTGAGGCACCAGCGCTTACCACTGAACCGCCATGCCACCAGCACTGTTACCAATTATTGTACATGAATTGCAGTTGGTTTTCTTCACTGATTGTTGTATGTGCAATAGGAAGCCTAGGATCCAGTTGCAGAGCATGAACTTTGGTCCCAAAATTTTGAGATCAGACTGGAGGGGATTATCATGTTGAAGGCGAAGTTACGGATTATGGTTAAGAGTCTTGCATCCAAATGTTCCAGGGCCAAGTTCATTGCTCGGAAAATTGTGACTTCTATGGACCTGTTACATTGGTATGCAGATTGCATTGGATTGAGGCAGGCAGGCTGCCAAGAATTGATGTGAGCTCGAACTAGCCCGTATGTGGACATTATAAGTACAAAGCTCCGAGCCACTGGTTGCTTGTCATGATATTTTACGAAAGTTGGATGATGCTCAAGCATTTATGCCCAACTGAATTTCATTTGTGTGGCAGCCTCAAAGTTCTCATTTCTCCGCAACTTGAATACATTGTAAACTTACAACTGGAAAACAAAGGTGATAAATTCATTGTTACTGGCAATTTGGACAAGTAAGTCCGAAATGAGCGAGAATAATTCTTGAGAGGTAAAGAAGTGTTACAAAGTTTTATGTCAGACATTTATCTCTGTCGTGGATCGGTGCATTGTTTTCCAAATGTCTCACCAACGTACATTGATGCGGAGTCTGGATAATATACAAGGGCTGGGCTAATTTATAAATCTGGAGATTGAAATGATGCACAGTGTCAAGACAACATCTTAGATGGAGAAAACATCTACTCCAAGGATCCCATACCTGAAATATCAGACGAAATTAAAATGTCCTTAATACAGCATATGGAATACTATAATTTTACAATTAGCTTCATAAGCTGTCATCAAAAACAAGCAGTTGAAATGCTCCACAAACTTATATTTTTGCTGAAAGGTCCACGTGAAAGGGTTTGAAAGAACGCCAAACGGAATAACAGAAGAATTGCTCAGCTTTCAACATCAAGCAACAGAAAGCACTGATTCGAATGATGACTTTGCATCGTTTTCCTATGTTATGTATCAATGATCGACCGGGAAGTTCCGATTTCGTGAACTATTTTCCAGGTTCGGGCACTGACGGGAATGAACTGCCGAAATCGAACTGAGTTTTGTTAACAGTATCAACAAAAAAGAAAAAGGTAATCTCTGAGAGACAAGTTGGTTTTTGCAATCATAATGCAACGAAAAAATAAGACACAAGTGGAGATTCACTAATGATGCATAATTTTAAGGATAAGAGTGATGGTTTATTTGTTCAAAATGTCAAAATGTTGAAGATAATTTTTTTCTCTCTGCTTGGAAATGTGAAATTAAAATGAGATGCGAGAGGATGTTGGAGAGGTGAGTAGAGCTGGGAAATTTAAAAGACATCTGGGTTGCAACAACAGTTGGAAAAGATTAGAGTGATACAGGCCGAATGCAGGAAAATGGAACTCATTCACTTGCAAAAATTTGTTTGGGGCTTACGAGTGCGAGTGAGGGGTCTTTGTCTGGCCTACATGACTCTAAGACGCTATGGTTCTATGCATGAAAGCTCTAAATGCTTTGTGAGCTATGTTGAGTTGCTGGACCTATCTCTGGGTTAAAAATCCAAAATGCCACGACGATTTCGTACCACATTTCAATTTCACAATGCAGAATGAGGAGATTTGACTCCAACTACTTGATTGAATAAACAGCCTAGTGTCAGACATGGAAGTCATATCAATTCTTGAAC
>NW_025186722.1:0-2974 GCF_004010195.1 Chiloscyllium plagiosum | reverse complement strand
GTCATTGTGTGTCTCAGAAATTGTCACAGTCTGCCAGAGAGTGTCGCGGTGTTTCTCACAGTGTCAGAGAGCGTCAACGTGTATCTCAGTGTGTCAGAGAGTGTCACATTGCGTCACAGAGAGAGTCAGAGAGTGACACAGTATGTCTCAGAGAGTGTGAGAGAGAGTCAAAAAATGTCACAGTGTGTCTCTGAGAGTGACCAAGTGTCTCAGAGAGTCAGTGAGAGACAGCAAGTGTCACAGTGTGTCTCAGAGAGTGTTAAATAATCTCGGAAAATGTCACCGTCTATGAGAGAGTGTCACAGTGTGTCTCAGAGTGACAGAGTGACATAGTGTGTTCCAGTGTGTCAGAGTGTGTCACAGAGTGTCTCAGAGTGTCACAGTATGTCTCAGAGAGAGCCAGAGAGTGTCACAGTGAGTCTCAGACAGTGTCAGAGAGTTTCACAGTGTGTTTCAGAGAGAGTCAGACAGTCAGAGTGTCACATTGTGTCTCAGAGATTCAGAGAGAGTCCGAAGGTATCACAATCTGTCAGCGAGTGTCACAGTGTGTTTCACAGATGGTCAGATAGGATCAGAGAGTGTCAAAGTGTCAGAGAGAGTCGGAGAGAGTTACAGTGTGTCTGAGAGAGTGTCAGAGAGAGGCAGAGAGTGTCACAGTCTGTCTCAAAGAGTGTCACAGTGTGTCACCGTCTGTCAGAGAGTGTCACAGAGTGCTTCAGATGTGCTGGAAAGTGTCACAGTATGTCATAGATAGTGTCAGAGAGTGTCACAGTGTGTCTCAGAGAGTGTCACAGTGTGTGGGAGAGTGTCAGAGAGTGTCACAATGTGTCTCTGCCTGTGTCAGAGTATTTCAGAGAATGTCAGAGAGTGTCACAGTGTGTCTCAGAGAGTGTCACAGTCTGTCACTGTCAATCAGAGTGTGTTTCAGTGTGTCACAATCTGTCAGAGAGTGTCACAGGACGCCTCAGAGTGAGTGAGAGAGTGTCACAGTGTGTCTCAGAGATTCTCAGAGAGAGTCAGAGAGTGTCACAGTCTGTCTCAAAGAGTGTCACAGTGTGCCACCGTCTGTCAGAGAGTGTCACTCTGACACACTGCGACACTCTCTGGGACACACTGAGACACTCCCTGACCCACTGTGACACTCTCTGACAGACTGTGACAATTTGTGAGACACACGATGACTCTCTGACCTACTGTGACACTCTCTGACACATGGTGACATTTTCTGCGACACTGCGACACTCTCTGAGACACACTGTGACACATTTAGTCTCTCTCTGACTACCTGAGACACACTGTGACACTCTCTGAGATAGACTATGACACTCTGTGACACACTGAAACGCACTCTGAGTGACGGTGACAGACTGTGACACTCTCTGAGACACACTGTGACACTCTCTGACATTCTCTGAAATATACTGTCAGAGTGATTTAGAAAGAGTCACAGTTTATCTCAGAGTGTCACATTGTGACAGTCTGTCAGAGAATGTTACATTGGATTCAGAGTGTGTAAGACAGAGTCAGAAAGTGTCACAGTATGTCATACCGTGTCCCAGAGAGTGTCAGAGAGTGTCATCGTGTGTCTCACAAATTGTCACAGTCTGTCAGAGAGCGTCACAGTGTTTGTCTCAGAGAGTCCGGGAGAGTCAGAAAGTGTCACAGTCTGTCTCAGAGAGTGTCACAGTGTGTTTCAGATGTGCTAGAAAGTGTAGCAGTATGTCACAGAGAGTGTTAGTGAGTGTCACAGTGTGTCTCAGTTACTCATGGTGTATTTCAGAGTGTCACTGTCTGTCAGAGAGTGTCACAGTGTGTCTCAGAGTCAGAGAGAGTCGGAATGTTTCACAGTCTGTCTCAGAGAGTGTCGCCGTGTGTTGGAGAATGTGCCAGAGAGTGTGTCTCAGCGTGTGTCAGAGAGTGCCATAGAGAGTTTCAGAGAGAGTCAGGGAGTGTGACAGTGTGTCTCAGAGAGTCATAAAGTGTCACAATCTGTCAGCGTGTGTCACAGTGTGTTCCAGAGAGTGTCACAGTAAGTCATACCGTGCCTCAGAGTGTGCCAGAGAGAGTCAGTGTGTGTTTCAGAATGCCAGAGAGAGTCAAATAGTGTTTCAGTGTGTCACAGTCTGTCAGATAGTGTTACAGTGTGCCTCAGAGAGTGTCAGAGAGTGTCACGGTGTGTCTCAGAGAGTCCAGGAGAGTCAGATAAGTCATACCGTGCCTCAGAGTGTGCCAGAGAGAGTCAGTGTGTGTTTCAGAATGCCAGAGAGAGTCAAATAGTGTTTCAGTGTGTCACAGTCTGTCATATAGTGTTACAGTGTGCCTCAGAGAGTGTCAGAGAGTGTCACGATGTGTCTCAGAGAGTCCAGGAGAGTCAGAAAGTGTCACAGTCTGTCTCAGAGAGTGTCACAGTGTGTTTCAGATGTGCTAGAAAGTGTAGCAGTATGTCACAGAGAGTGTTAGTGAGTGTCACAGTGTGTCTCAGTTACTCATGCTGTATTTCAGTGTGTCACAGTCTGTCAGAGAGTGTTACAGTATGCCTCAGAGAGTGTTAGAGAGTGTCAGTGACACAGTCTGTTAGAGAGTGTCACAGTGTGCCTCAGAGAGAATCAGAGAGTGTCACAGTGTGTTTCAGTGTATCGCAGTTTTTCAGAGAGTGTCACAGTGTGCCTCAGAGAGAATCAGAGATTGTCACAGTGTGTTTCAGTGTATCACAATCTTTCAGAGAGTGTCACAGTACGCCTCCGAGAGAGTGTCACAGTGTGTCTCAGAGAGTCAGACAGTCAGAAAGTGTCACATTCTGTCTCAGAGAGGTTCAGATAGGATCAGAGAGTGTCGCAGTGTGTTGGAGGAAGTGTCAGAGTTTCACAGTGTGTCTCAGCGTGTGTCAGAGAGTCTCACAGAGATTTTCAGAGAGAGTCAGTGAGTGTCACAGTGTGTTTCAGAGAGTGTCAGAGTGTCACAGTGTGTCTCATTG
>NW_025186721.1:0-2974 GCF_004010195.1 Chiloscyllium plagiosum | reverse complement strand
ATCTTGCAATCTTCTACAGCACAATCATCTACATGGCAATCTTCCACAGCACAATCTTCTACAGCACTATATTCTACAGCACTATCTTCTACAGCCCAATCTTCCTCAGCACAATCTTCTACAGCACAAAATTCTACAGCGCAATCTTCTACAGCACAATCTTCCACAGTACAATCCTCTATAGTACATTCTTCTCCAGCACAATCTTGACAGCACAATCTTCTACAGCACAACCTTGAAAAGCACAATCTTCTACAGCACAACCTTGAAAACCACAATCTTCTGCAGCACAATCTTCCACAGCACAATCTTCCACAGCACAATCTTCCACAGCATCATCTTTTAGATTAGATTAGATTACATACAGTATGGAAACAGGCCCTTCGGCCCAACAAGTCCACACTGCCCCGCCGAAGCGCAACCCACCCATACATTTACCCCTTACCTAACACTGCGGGCAATTTAGCATGGCCAATTCACCTGACCTGCCCATCTTTAGACTGTGGGAGGAAACCGGAGCACCCGGAGGAAACCCACGCAGACACGGGGAGAACATGCAAACTCCACACAGTCAGTCGCCTGCGGCGGGAATTGAACCCGGGTCTCTGGCGCTGTGAGGCAGCAGTGCTAACCACTGTGCCACCGTGCCGCCCTACAGTGCAATCTTCCAGAGCACCAACTTGCAATCTTCTACAGCACAATCTTGCAATCTTTTACAGCACAATCTTCGACATGGCAATCTTCCACAGCACAATCTTCCACAGCGCATTCTTATACAGCACAATCTTACACATTACAATCTTTGACAGCACAATCTTCCACAGCATAGTCTTCTACAACATAATCTTCTACAGCGCAATCTTCTACAGCACAACCTTCTACAGGGCAATCTTCTACAGCACAATCCTCTACAGCGCAATCTTTCACAGTACAATCTTCTATAGTACATTCTTCTACATTACTATCTTCCACAGCACAATCTTCCACAGCACAATCATCCATAGTACAATATTCTACAGCACAATCTTCCACAGCACATTCGTCCACAGCACAATCTTCCACAGCACAATCTTCCACAGCACAATCGTCTACAGTACAAACTTCTGCAGCACAATCTTCCACAGTACAATCTTCTACAGCACAATCTTCTACAGGACAATCTTCTACAGCACTATATTCAACAGCAGTATCTTCTACAGCCCAATCTTCCTCAGCACAATCTTCCACAGCACAATCTTCCACAGTACAATCTTCTATAGTACATTCTTCTCCAGCACAATCTTTACAGCACAATCTTCTACAGCACAACCTTCAAAAGCACAATCTTCTACAGCACAACCTTCCTCAGCACAATCTTCCTCAGCACAATCTTCCAAAGAAGAATCTTCAACAGCACAATCTTGCACAGCACAATCATCCATAGTACAATTTTCTACAGCACAATCTTCCACAGCACAATCTTCCACAGCACAATCTTCTACAGCGCATTCTTCTCCAGGGCAATCTTTCACAGCACAATCTTCTACAGTACAATGTTTTACCGCCCAATCTTCCGCAGTTCAATCTTCTACAGCACAATCCTCTATAGCGCAATCTTCCACAGTACAATCTTCCATAGTACATTCTTCTACATTACAATCTTCTACAGCACAATCTGCCACAGCACAATCTTCCAAAGAACAATCTTCTACAGCACAATCTTCTACAGCACAAACTTCTACATTACAATATTCTATAGGATATTCTTCTATTGCGCAATCCTCTACAGCACAATCTTATACAGCACAATCTTCCACAGTACAACCTTCGACAGCATAATCTTCTACATTACAATCTTCTACACCGCAATCTTCTACAGCACAATCTTCCACAGCACAATATTCCACAGCACAATCTTCCACAGCACAATCTTCCACAGCACAATCTTACACAGCACAATCTTTTACAGTACAATCTTCTACAGCACAATCTTCTACAGCACTATCTTCTACAGCACTATCTTCTACAGCACTATCTTCTATAGCGCAATCTTCTATAGCACAATCTTCCACAGCACAAACATCTATAGCACAATCTACAACATCACAAACTTCTACAGAACAATATTCTATAGGATATTCTTCTATAGCACAATCCTCTACAGCACAATCTTGTACAGCACAATCTTCCACAGTATAACCTTTTACAGCATAATCTTCCACAGTACAATCTTCCACAGCGCAATCTTCCATAGCACAGTCTTCTACAGCACTATCTTCTACAGCACTATCTACTACAGCACAATCGTCCTCAGCACAATCTTTCACAGTACAATCTTTCACAGCACAAACTTCCACCGTACAATCTTCAACAGCACAATCTTCCACAGCACAATCTTCTGCAGCACAATCTTCCACATTACAATCTTCAACAGCACAATCTTCCACAGCACAATCCTCTACAGCACAATTTTCTGCAGCACAATTTTCCACAGTACAATCTTCTACAGCACAATCTTTCTCAGCACAATCTTCTTCAGCACAATCTTCCACAGTACAATCTTCTACAGCACAATCTTCCACAGTACAATCTTCTACAGCACAATCTTCCACAGGACAATTTTCTACAGCACAACCTTCAGCAGCACAACCTTCAACAGCACAATTCTGTACAGCACAATCTTCTTCAGTGCAGTCTTCTAAAGCACAATCTTCCACATCACAAAATTCTACTGCACAATCGTCTACTGCGCAATCTTCCTCAGCGCAATCTTCTGCAGCACATCCTTCTACAGGGCAATCTTCTACAGCACAATCTTCCACAGCACAATCTTCCACAGCACAGTCTTCCAAAGCACAAACGTCTACAGCACTATCTTCTATAGCACAGTCTTCTAAAACGCAATCTTCTATAGCACAATCTACAACAGCACAAACTTCTACAGTACAATCTTCTTCAGTGGAGTCTTCTAAAGCACAATCTTCCACATCGCAAT
>NW_025186720.1:0-2974 GCF_004010195.1 Chiloscyllium plagiosum | reverse complement strand
ATCCTCTGGTTGTTTTTGTAGCCTTCCCAATCTCTGATTTCCCTGTGCTCTTGGCCACTTTATATGCTCTCTCATTTTCTGTGATACGCCATGACTGTCTAATCCACCCACCTCCTGGATAATCTTTCTTTTCTTTGGGATGTACCTCTGCACTGTGTCCTCAATTACATCCAGAAACTCCTGCCATTGTTGCTCTGCTGTCATCCCCGCTAGGTTCTGCTTCCAGTCGATTTTTGTCAGATCCTCTCTCATGCCCCTGTATTTAACTGTAACACCATTACATCGGATTTTGCCTTCTCTCTTTCAAACTGCAGACTGAACTTTACCATGTTACGATTGCTGCCTACTAAGTGCTCCCTTACTTTAAGATCTTTTAAAAAGTCTGGCTCATTACATGGCATTAAGTCCAGAATAGCCTGCTCCATCACAAGCTGTTCCAAAAAGCCATCCTGTAAGCATTCCATGAATTCCCTTCCTTTGGATCCACTGGCAACATTATTTACCCAGTCCACCTGCATATTGAAGTTCCCCTTGATCACCGTGACCTTGCCTTTCTGACATGCCCTATCTATTTCCTGGTACATATTGCGCCCCTGGTCCTGACCACTGCTGGGAGGTCAGTACATAACTCCCATTATGGTTTTTTTTGCCTTTGTGGTTCCTCAACTCCACCCACACAGACTCCACATCACCTGACCCTATGTCATTCAGTGCAATTGATTTAATTTCATTCCTAACTAACAAGGCACACCCACCCCCTCTGCCCACTTCCTTGTCTTTCTGATAGTAAATCCTTGGATGTTTAACTGCCAGTTCTGAACCCCCTGTAACCACGTCTCTGTGATGTCTACCACATCATAATCATTCACGATGATTTGTGCCATTAATTCATCTACTTTGTTATGAATACTATGAGCATTCAGGTAAAGCACCTTAATGCTAATTTTCTTATCCTGATTTCCAATATCTCTAGTGATAGGTCCTAAGTTATCCTTCCTTTTTGCTTCATTCCTAGCCTGCCTTGAACTGAAACCCTGCACACAGGCTAACCTGCTGCTTATCTTTCTACTTGACTCCATACTCCCTGTTGCTTTCCCTTTCCCTTCCCCCCACCGACCCACAAGTTTAAAGTCCTAGTGACCACCTTACTTATCCTTTTCGCTAGAACGCTGGTTCCAGATCGTTTCAGGTGGAGACCATCCCATCGGTATAGATCCCCCCGGTTCCAAAACTGATGCCAATGTCCCATAAAATGGAATGCCTCTTTCCCACACCAATCTCCTAGCTGCGTGTTTACTTCCCTATTTTTCTTATCCCTATGCCAATTAACACGTGGCTCGGACAGTGATCCAGAGATTATGACCCTCGAGGATCTGTTCTTCAATTTCCTTCCTCGTGCTTGATAATCCCCAAACAGGTCCCCCATCCTAGTCTTGTCTGTGTTGTTAGTCCCAACATGGACCACAACTGGATCCTCTCCCTCCCGCCCCAGTATCCTTCAAGCCGGTCGGAAATGTCCTGCACCCTGGCACTGGGCGGGCAACACACCATGCGGGACTCCCGATCCGGCTCGCAAAGGATCCTATCTGTCTCCCTAATTATAGAATCCCCTCTAACAACCACTTGTCTATTGCTCCCCCCCTCTTGAATGGCCTTCAGCACCATGGTGCCGTGGTCAGTTGGCTCATCCTGTCCAGAGCCCTTTTCCTCATCCATACAGGGAGCAGGAATTTCATACCTGTTGGACAAGGTCAAGGGATGAGGCTCCTCCATTCCTGAACTCAGAATCCCCTATCTGCCTCACTTACAGTCACACCCTGTTGCCCCTGAACACTTACTGAATTACTTAATCTACCAGGTGTGACAGCCTCCTGAAACAAAGCGTCCACGCTGTGACCTCTCACAAATTGAGGGGCCAACAAAAAGGACACATAGAAGTAAGATCAAATTTAAAACATTAGGACAGGGATCAAAAGAAACAGTATACAGAGGGGATTGTGAAAATATAGACCTTGCAGCATTAATGATTGATGATTTGGAGATGCCGGTGTTGGACTGGGGTGTACAAAGTTAAAACCACACAACACCAGGTTATAGTCCAACAGGTTTAATTGGAAGCACACTAGCTTTCGGAGCGACGCTCCTTCATCAGGTGGTAGTGGGGGGCTCAATCCTAACACAGAATTTATAGCAAAAATTTACACTGTGATGTAACTGAAATGATACATTGAAAAATACCCTGATTGTCTGTTAAGCCTTTCATCTGTTCAAATACCAAGATAGTTTCACTTCTTTCATGCGTAAATCATTAAATTTTTTTTCTAAAAAGTTGCATTCTCAGGTTAGCTATTAACAATTGTCTAGCTATCACCCATAGTTAACAGCTAACCTAAGAATGCAACTTTTAAAAATAAAAGGTTTTGTGATTTACACATGAAAGAAGTGAAACTATCTTGGTATTTGAACAGATGAAAGGCTTAACAGACAATCAAGGTATTTTTCAATGTATCATTTCAGTTACATCACACTGTAAATTTTTGCTATAAATTCTGTGTTAGGATTGAGCCCTCCACAACCACCTGATGAAGGAGCGTCGCTCCGAAAGCTAGTGCTTCCAATTAAACCTGTTGGACTATAACCTGGTGTTCCGCCAACAGCCTCCGCCTCAGACTCAGACTCACCCCCAAGTGGATTCCAACTGAAGGTTCATCTTTTGTGTTTGGAATCCAGCCAGGATCGCAGGTATCTCCACGGCGTACATCACTCCTCATGTCACCATCGTTGCTGTATTCTGAGATCCACACTCAGTGCCATGTGTCGCCACACCACACTCTCAATCATTCTCCCCATCAATACTGCCTCACGCTGGCTCGGAGCTGCATTACCACTCACCTCATCAATACCACCTCATGCTGGCTCAGAGCTGCATTACCACTCTCCCCATCAATACCACCTCACGCTGGCTCAGAGCTGC
>NW_025186719.1:1791-2974 GCF_004010195.1 Chiloscyllium plagiosum | reverse complement strand
CATAATATTCGTAGTGCGATCTGACTCGCACCTCGCATAGTTTTAGCATAACGTCTCCATATTAGACTGCATTCTTTTTTTCATAAATGCAAACATTTGATGTATCATCTCTAAAACCTGCTGACAATGTAAACTACCATTTTCAGATTAATACACAAAAACTCCCACAACACTTTGTGCAATCAGTCTGAAAGCAAACGGTGTCAGCCTGGGTGTATGTTGGGAATATGCTGGAAGGCATTGTAAAGGAGTTGGCAATAAACAATAACTGGACACTGGCAAACAACGGAAGATGCATGATTTCATAATAGGCGAATATTTTTAAATCTGTTGGATTTTATATTTTCGTGCAAGGATGAATTTCAGAACACATAAAGGTGGGGGAGGAGAGTGGTTGGAGGGGGATATTTGAAGGTACAGAAGCATTTTGACATATTTCAACAAGGCAGGGTCCGTGGAACAGGAGAAGCAGGGCTTTTGCCTTAAACGTCTATTTTCCTGTTCCTCGGCTACTGCCTGACCTGCTGTGTTTTTCCAGCACCACTCTCACCTTAACGCTAATCTCCAGATCTGCAGTACCCACTTCTGTGATGTTTAAACAAGGGGCTAATGGTTACCGAGCAGGGAATAGGGTCTCTTAAAAGTCAATGAGGCTGTCCATATGGAACCAATGCTGATGAGGGAGTTCGCAAAGTAATATATTGCATTAGGATTTACTGCGGAGTAAGACATCGAAGCTCGGGAACGTGGTAAAATTAATAATAATGTCGTGAATACTGCTCACATTGGAGGACAGGTGGTTTAGGATGACATGAAATGCGACAAAAGTAGAAAACACCTTGGTGTCACGAGGTGATATGTATTCTAACACCTTGTGAGAAGCCAGGGCAGAAATTGTACGGCCCCTGGCCGACATATTTGCATCATCTACAGCCACTATAGGCCAATGAGACTGATGGCAGTGAAAGGTAGGTTGTTGGAGGAGCTTCTGAGGCAGGGTCTTCAAACATTTGGAAATGCAAGGACTGATTGGACATCGATAGCATGGCTTTGTGCGTGGACAATCATGTCTCACAAACTTGATTGAGTGTTTGAGGAAGTAGTCTAGTGACAGATCAAGGGAGAGCAGTAGACATGTCTACATGGGCTTCAGCAAGGCCTTTGACAAGATCCTTCATGGCAG
>NW_025186719.1:0-1100 GCF_004010195.1 Chiloscyllium plagiosum | reverse complement strand
ACCACCTCTGCAAATGCCTCCAACTACAGCAATTCAAACTGGCTGTGTAAATGAGTTTAGTCCCTTGTTCCTCTTGGTATCAATCTCACCACCTCTATCTTCTTCAAGTCTCCCTGTTCCTATCATCTCATTTAAACCTGACACTGTTTCCTCTTCCTGTTGCACTCTTGCTATTAGGAGATTCGTCGCGATCCAATTAACAAATGTTCCCATATCTCCAAAGCATTGGTTTTTCAGAATTGTTAGTTTTTCTGTCTTTTTCAGCATCCCTTAATCAAATCAGATCCTTCATCCCTGCATGATGTGCAGGTAGGAATGTCTTGCTGAGATTTTGTCCTTTTGTTCAATATTTTACACAGTTCAAGGTTTGTGAGAAGATTTATAGCTCGGGTGCTCGTTGCTGTGGTTCTGTACGCCGAGCCGGAAGTTTTTGTTGCAAACGTTTCGTCCCCTGACCAGCTATCCCTAGTAGCCACACACGCAGACGACAAGCAACATGAATTTGACTGGGACAACACTACCATTATAGGGCAAGCGAAGCAAAGAACAGCCAGGGAATTCCTAGAAGCATGGCACTCATCCACAAACTCCATCAAAAAACACATAGACCTGGACCCAATATAGCGGCCTCTACAGCGGACAGCTGAAACTGACAACCAGAAGCGGCAGGGACAGGCCACAATAAATGCCAGGGGAAACACCACAGAAGCGCTTCACATGAAGCTCCCAAGCACTGAGTGTGTCACCTAGATAGGAGACGAAACGTTTGCAACAAAAACTTCCAGCTCGGCGAACAGAACCACAGCATTTTACACAGTTGCTTAAAATGATTTCCACTGTTCATTTATAATCATACCTTTCAGTCTGTTTCACTTGTTTACCTTGTTCAGTTCTCCTCTCAAACCCCTTGAATTGGCTTTGTTTCTGATTGTCGTGTGTAATTTATGTTCACTATATGAGGTTTTAAATCACTATTCATTCCTCTATACAATTTCCCAGAGGATCTCTCCATGTGACATTACTCATTCACTCAGATATATAACCCAGCGGTCGATTTGAAATAGTTCCATCCAGAGCCATTTGCACAACATGTTATTCAA
>NW_025186718.1:0-2973 GCF_004010195.1 Chiloscyllium plagiosum | reverse complement strand
TGCTGTTATTTCTTTTGATCCTAACTTCTAATATAATCTCTATTGTGTTATTCTCCCTGTTAAATCGTAAATGTGGAGGTCTTGTAATTATTCAATGTTTCTGCCATTCCATTGCCCTTAATTGTTGTTTATCTTTTGCATCCCTAGTGGCCCTGTCTCTAATTTGATTTTTCTTTACTTAATCTAGGTTAGAAGTTTGGCACAACATCGTGGGCCGAAGGGCCTGTTCTGTGCTATATTGTTCTATGTTCTATGTTCTATCTTTTGCATCCCTAGTGGCCCTGTCTCTAATTTGATTTTTCTTTCACTATTTAAATAAAATACTATTTTTCTTCATATCCCTTGATAACTTAAATTCATCTTTGCTTTCCTAATTGTTACTTGACTTATTTCTGAAACTTCTCAAATTCCCTTTCGACATTGTCTGCTTTACTGTGTATTTGTTTAATACACGGGTGGGTTGGGGGAATTTTTTGAAGTGTACAGATCTTGGAGGCCTGTGGGACATGCCAGTCAGAGATTCAGGCTGCCTCCTCCAGCATGGTCTGTCATGCAAACCCCTTTTCTTGACCAAACTGAGATGACAATCTGTCTCCAGGCTAAATGCACGCTAAATGGTGACAAGCCCACCTGTAGCTGGGTTAATCCCAGGCCACTTAAGGGCCTTAACTGGCAAGTTGACCATGGGCTTTCTGAACCACAACTTAATTCTGATGGAATTGGAGCTTAGGTTCACCCATCCAACGTATTTAAATGCGCTTAACACTTCCAAGTTCACCCCCATTATAACACTTACTATTCTTCTATGTTGATGGATTATTGGCTAATTTGGTCTTGTTCGGCATATTCTTTCCTTTATTCTTCCATGGCACGTGGGGATTTTTGGTCAATGCCATCCTAACTTGGCCTCAAACAAAGTGCTGAATGACCTGTTCAGCACTTCAGAGGGCAGTTAGGAGTCAGCCGCATTGTTATGGATCTGGAGTTGTGTTTTCATACTTTCTTCCTAAAGGTCATTAGTAATCCAGGTAAGTTTTTACAACAATTAAGAGGATACCTTCGAGTTAGTTTTTAATTTCATTATCTGTCCTGAAGAGATTTGAGCCTGTCTCCTCAGAACATTGGTCTGGGCCCTGGATTAACAGTTCAGTAATACTGCCACCTCACCAGAAGACATTAAGACCATAAGATACAAGAGCAGATGGAGGTCATTTGGCTCAGTGAATCTGCTCCACCATTTGATCGCAGTTTATATTATTTCTCAACCACATTTTCTTGCCTTCTCCCACAACCTTCAATTCCCTGACTAATCAAGAACATGTCTATCTTTATCTCAAATAGATACAATGACTTAGCCTGCACAGCCGTCTGCAGCAATGAGCTCACCGTCACCTCCCTCTACATTTCTCTTAAATTCTAGAGGTTCAGAATGAAACAGCGTGGAAGACCATTCAGCCCAGCATGCATTTATGAGCTCATTGGAAAGACAATCCAATTAGTTAAATTTTCCAAAACAAAAAAAGAAATTGCTGGAAAAGCTCATCAGATCTGGCAACATCTGTGGAGAGAAATCAGTGTTAACATTTTGGGTCAAGTGACACTTCCTCAGAGCTCTGGAGTTCTGAGGAAGGATCACTCAACCTGAAACATTAACTCTGATTCCTCTCCACAGATGCTGCCAGACCTGCTGAGCTTTTCCAGCAATTTCTGTTTTTGTTTCTGATTTACAGCGTCCGTAATTCCTACAGTTATTTAGTTCTGTTTTCCTATTCTTTCTCTATAGCCTGGTAAAGATTTCTTCAAACTGTTTATTCAATTCCCTTTCAAATTTATTGAATTTGTTCCCTCCATCCTTTCAGAAAATGCATTTTAGATAACTGATTGGTGCTTTGCAAATATTCTTTGGAATTTTATCTCTGGAATGTTAGTCTGGCCCTCTAGATGAATAGTTCAGTAACATTGAGAATTCACCACACCCACCTCCCTATATATTTCTCTTAAATCCTTTAGAATCATAGAGAAGAAAGAGACAGGATGGAGGGAGACCACTCTGCCCACCATGACTTTGTGACCTATTTGAAAAGGTAATCCAATTAGTTCTACTTTTCTGCACTTTCCCTATAGCCTGGTAAAGATTTCGTTTTGACTATTTATCCCATTCCCTTTTGGGGTTTATTGAATTTATTCCCTCCACCCTTTCAGACAGTGCCTTTAAGATAACGACTTGGTGCTGAAGAAATATTCTACCTAATTTTATTCCCACATTATTTGCCAATTAACCTTAATTAGTTTCCCTTGGTAGCAAATACTTCTGTCACTGGAATCATTCTATTTATTCTGTCAAAACCCATCACATTTTCCAAAGCTTCTCTCTTCTACCCACTTAACTATCTCCTTTCTAAGGAGGACACCACAGTTTTCAAAGACACTCCAGATACCAAAATCTTTCATCTCTGGTATGATTCAAGTAAATCGCCTCTGTGCCTGCCCAGGGCCTTGGCCTGTTTTCTGAAAAATAATACCCGGAATTGACCACACCACTCCAGCTGGGGCCCAATCAATGTATTACTAAGGTGTAGCTTAACTTCCATGGTCTCGTGGTCAATTCTTCTACTATTAAAGCCGAGAGTATTTTCAGGCTTTTTTAGCAGCCTTCTCAATTTATCCCACCAGTTTCAATGACTTGTGCATGCACATTCTCAGTTCTGGCTCCTATTTTAGCATTGCACACTTCAGATTTCCAGAGGGAAATATCAGTTTGAAAACAAAGTAATATTTGCTGGAAGGGTTAAAAGGACAGTAAAGAGTTTTGATAATCACAAACTGTGTACAAAAGTAGATTTGAACATGTAATGATCTGAGTAGATAATATACATGTGAATACCTAATGATTTGATTAGATAATATAATCATGTGAACATGTAACGATTTGATTGGATATTACAACATACAGATGGATATGATTGGATAATA
>NW_025186717.1:1869-2973 GCF_004010195.1 Chiloscyllium plagiosum | reverse complement strand
GTTGGCCATGCTAAATTGCCCGTAGTGTGCCGAGATCTGCAGGCTAGCTGGGTTAGCCATGGGAAATGCAGGGATGGAGGAGGGTGTTCGGTCTGGAGGGTTGGTGTGAACTCGATGGGCCAAATGGCACTTCAAGCCTGCTTCCCCTATTCATTATGATCATGGCTGATTATCCAACTGAATAGCAGGATCCTGCTTTTCCCCCACATCCTTTTATCCCTTTTGCTCCAAGTACTATATCCGACTCCTCCTTCAAATTATATAATGTTTTGGCTTCAACCACATTCTGTAGTACTGAATTCCACAGGCACAACACACAAATGAAGGTGGATAAATCCCCAGGAAGCTAGGAAAGTGATCGCTGGGCCTCTTACTGAGATATTTGTATCATCGATAGTCACAGGTGAGGTGCCGGAAGACTGGAGGTTGGCTAACGTGGTGCCACTGTTTAAGAAGGGTGGTAAGGACAAGCCAGGGAACTATAGACCAGTGAGCGTGATGTCGGTGGTGGGCAAGTTGTTGGGGTAATCCTAAGGGACAGGATGTACATGTATTTGGAAAGGCATGGACTGATTCAGGATAGTCAACATGGATTTGTGCGTGGGAAATCATGAGGGCAGAGCGGTAGATGGGATCTATAAGGACTTCACTAAGGCGTTTGACAAGGTTCCCCATGGGAGACTGATGGTTAGATCTCATGGAATACAGGGAGAAGTAGCCATTTGGATACAGAACTGCTCAAAGATAGAAGAGAGAGGGTAGTGATGGGGGGTTGTTTTTCAGACTGGAGGCCTGTGACCAGTGCAGTGCCACAAGGATCAGTGCCGGGCCCTCTACTTTTTGTCATTTATATAAATGATTTGGATACGAGCATAAGAGGTACAGTTAGCAAGTTTGCAGATGACACCAAAATTGGAGGTGTAGTGCACAGCGAAGAAGATTACCTCAGATTACAACAGGATCTTGACCAGATGGGCCAATGGGCTGAGAAGTGGCAGATGGAGTTTAATTCAGATAAATGTGAGGTGCTGCATTTTGGGAAAGCAAATCTTAGCAGGACTTATACACTTAATGGTAAGGTCCTAGGGAGTGTTGCTGAACAAA
>NW_025186717.1:0-1296 GCF_004010195.1 Chiloscyllium plagiosum | reverse complement strand
ACCCTCTCCCTCTCTCCGTCCCCTCCTCCAGCCCCTACACCCCCTATTTCCGTCCCCTCCTCCAGCCCCTACACCTCCTCCCTCTCTCTGTAACCCCCTCCAGCCGCTACACCCCTTCTGTAAACCCCTCCAGCCACTGCACCCAACTCCTATCTCTCAAACCCTATACCCCTACCTGGACTTGAGCATTTCCCCTTCACCTGCTCCCTGTCTTCCTTCCTTCTTGAACTGGGTCATCACATCAGCTGGTTCCCATTCCATTGGAACCCTCCTGGAATCCAGTAAATTTGAGAATATTTTGATCAATGCCTCCATTATCTCTGTAGCCACTTCCTTTAATCCCCTTGGACACAGACCCTCAGGTCCTGGTGACTTGTCTGATTTGAGTTCATTTGATTTATTGTAGTCACATGTACCGGAGCACAGTGAAAAGTTTTGTTTGCGAGCAGTACAGGCAGATCACCACAAACAAGGACATACAGGTCAGAGGGTGCTGGGACAGAGTGAGGCATACAGGGTTACACTGCACAGGAGACGCACCCAGCAAGATCAGCATTATCTGAAGTTAGAGAGTCCATTGATCAGTCTAATAACGGCAGGGAAGGAACTGTTCCTGAACCTGTTGGTGCATGTGTTCAAGCTGCGGTATCTTCTGCCTGATAGAAGAGGTTGTAGGAGATTATTACCGGGTGGGAGGGGTCTTTGATGATGTTGGCAGCCTTTCCCCGGCAGCGAGATGTGCAGTTGGAGTCCATGGATGGAAGCTTGGCTTCTGTGATGGTCAGGGCTGTACACACCACCTTCTGTAGTTTCTCTCAGTCCTGGGTGGAGCAGTTGCCGTACCAGGCCATTATCCACCCAGGCAGTATGCTTTCATCTGTGCATCTGTAAAGGTTGGTGAGGGTCCTGATGGACATGCTGAATTTCCTGAGCTGCCTGAGGAAGATGAGGCGGTGTTGTGCCTTCTTGACTGTCACATCTACATGGGAAGGCCAGGACAGATTGTCAGTTATCGTCACTGCTAGGAACGTGAGGCATTCGCGCCTGTCCACCTCAGCTCCGTCGATGTAGAGGCCTTCAGGCTCAGTAGTTACAAGACTGTTACAAGATCTTTCGAACCATTTAACCCCCCGTTTATCTTTGAGATGTTTACCCTATCCAGGTTTAGAAGCCTGTTAGCTTTGCAATCAGGTTTACTTGGACTTGCTTCAAGAATTTTCATGAGTCATATCTGTCTGAATGTTAGGTATATCTTTGGAGTGTGTGGGGGCAGGTGCACACAGAGATGTCCCACTG
>NW_025186716.1:0-2973 GCF_004010195.1 Chiloscyllium plagiosum | reverse complement strand
ATGGAAATAAATGGGGGCAAAGTAGGGTCGGGAAGAGGGTGAATTGGGGAGGACAAGGCGAACCGCGCTTTTGAAGTCCGGCCCCAGCCAGCCTCAGCCCTAAGGCCAGGCCTGACGAACCTCCGAGTTTCTCCGACTCTTTCTTACCGCGAAGATCGAGCTCCCGGTCCCGCACCGGGTTTGTGTATTGAGCGGCCAACTCAATAAGCTCCGCCGTCAGCTTCACCATGATGGTCGTCACTCCCACACTGCTCCGCGGCCCGGGTGCCGCCCTCACTCCCACACTGCTCCGCGGCCCGGGTGCTGCCCTCACTCCCACACTGCTCCGCGGGCCGGGTGCTGCCCTCACTCCCACACTGCTCCGCGGCCCGGGTGCTGCCCTCACTCCCACACTGCTCCGCGGCCCGGGTGCACTCTGACACTGTGCACTGAGGATCGCTGGGATGAACTGGGAGACAGTGATCATAGATGTGCTCCGACGCTCCAGGGAAAACAGCCCCAGCCTATTCAGCCCCTCCCTACAGCTAACATCCTCCAACTATGGCAATAGGAGAAAGTGAGGACTGGAGATCAGAGCTGAAAACTGTGTTGCTGGAAATGCGCAGCAGGTCAGGGCAGCATCCAAGGAACAGGAGAATCGACGTTTCCTGAAGAAGGGCTTCTGCCCGAAACGTCGATTCTGTTCCTTGGATGCTGCCCTGACCTGCTGCGCTTTTCCAGCAACACATTTTTCAACTCTGGCAATATCCTTTTAATCTTTTCTGAACCCTTTCAAGTTTCGCATTTTGCAAGATGTCACCATCTATTTCCCTACAGTCTATATCTTCCATATCCTTTTCCACAGTAAATACTGATGCAAAATACTCGTTTCATATCTACTCCATTTTCTGCGGCTCCACACAAAGGTCACCTTGTTGATCTTTGAGGGGCCCTATTCTCTCCCTAGTTACCCTTTTGTCCTTAATGTATTTGTAAAAACCCTTTGGATTCTCTTTAATTCTATTTGCCAAAGCTATCTCATTTTTGCCCTCCTGATTTCCCTCTTAAGTATACTCCCACTGCCTTTATACTCTTCTAAGGTTTCACTCGATCTATCCTGTCTATACCTGACATATGGTTCCTTCTTTTTCTTAACCAATCTTTCCATTAGGAAGGAGACCAGAATTGCACACAACATTCCAACAGTGTCCTAACCAGTGTCCTGTATGGCCACAATATGACCTCCCAACTCCTGTACTCAATACTCTGACTAATAAAGGAAAGCATACCAAACACCTTCTTCACTATCCTATCTACCTGCGACTCCACTTTCAAGGAGCTATGAACCTCCAAGGTCTCTTTGTTCAGCAACACTCCCTAGGACCTTACCATTAAGTGCATAAGTCCTGCTAAGATTTGCTTTCCCAAAATGCAGCTCCTCGTATTTATCTGAATTAAACTCCATCTGCCATTTCTCAGCCCATTGGCCCATCTGGTCAAGATCCTGTTGTAATCTGAGGTAACCCTCTTCGCTGTTCATTTCACCTCCAATTTTGGTGTCATCTGCAAACTTACTAATTGTACCTCTTATGCTCACATCCAAATCATTTATATAAATGACAAAGAGTAGTGGACCCAGCACCGATCCTTGTGGCACTCCTTTGGTCACAGGCCTCCAGTCTGAAAAACAACCCTCCACCACCACCCTCTGCCTTCCACCTTTGAGAAAGTGCAGTATCCAAATGGCTAGTTCTACCTGTATTCCGTGAGATCTAACCTTGCTAATCAGTCTCCCATGGGGAACCTTGTCAATCGCCTTACTGAAGTCCATACAGATCACACCTACTACTCTGCCCTCATCAATCTTCTTTGTTGCTTCTTCAAAAAACTCAATCAAGTTTGTGAGACATGATTTCCCACACACAAAGCCATGTTGACTATCCCTAATCAGTCCTTGTCTTTCCAAATGCATGTGCATCCTGGCCCTCAGGAATCCCTCCAACAATTTGCCCACCACCGAGGTCAGGCTCATTGGTCTATAGTTCCCTGGCTTGTCCTTACCACCTTTCTTAAACAGTGGCACCACGTTAGCCAACCTCCAGTCTACTGGCACCTCACCTGTGACTATCAATGATACAAATATCTCAGCAAGGGACCCAGCAATCACTTCTCTAGCTTCCCACACCTGATCAGGTCCTGGGGATTTATCCACCTTTAACCATGTCAAGACATCCAGCACTTCCTCCTCTGTAATCTGGACATTTTGCAAGATGTCACCATCTATTTCTCTCCAGTCTATATCTTCCATATCCTTTTCCACAGTAAAAACTGATGCAAAATATTCGTTTCGTATCTCCCCCATATTCTGTGGCTCCACGCAAAGGCCGCCTTGCTGATCTTTGAGGGGCCCTATTCTCTCCCAGTTATCCTTTTGTCCTTAATGTATTTCTAAAAAACCTTTGGATTCTGCTTAATTCTATTTGCCAAAGCGATCTCATGTCCCCTTTTTGCTATCCTGATTCCCCTTTTAAGTATACTTCTATTGCCTTTATACTCTTCTAAGGATTCACTCATTCTATCCTGTCTATACCTGACATATGCTTCCTTCTCTTTCTTAACCAAATCCTCAATTTCTTTAGTCATCCAGCATTCCCTATACCTACCAGCCTTTCCTTTCACCCTGACAGGAATAAACTTTCTCTGGAGTGAGTTTTGAGAAGATTTGTCGCTCAGGTTGTGGTTCTGAATGTAGGTTTGCTCGCTGAGCTGGAAGGTTAATTTCATATGGAAATGAACTGCCCAGCTCAGTGAGCAAACCTAAATCCAGAACTTTCCCTGGATTCTCATTATCTCATTTCTAAAGGCTTCCCACATTCCAGCTGTCCCATTACCTGCGAACATCTGCCCCCAGTCAGCATTTGAAAGTTCTTGCCTAATACTGTCAAAATTGGCCTTTCTCCCTTTTAGAACTTCAACTTTTAGATCTGGTCTATC
>NW_025186715.1:0-2973 GCF_004010195.1 Chiloscyllium plagiosum | reverse complement strand
ACGCAGGGGATGGGAACAATCCAAATGTGGAGCTAGGTTAAGGAAAAGCTATTGCGTGCCTTTTATAGGTATATCCATGCCAGGCAGAGAGGAAGTGACAAGGTAAGGAAACCGTTGATTACTGAAGAAATTGTATCTCTTGTTGAGCAGAAGAGGGAGGCTTATGTGACATTGAAGTGAGATAGATCAGATGAGCTAATGGAGGGTTACAGAGTAGCTGGGTAGGATTGAACGAGAGAGTTTAGAAGAGCAAGAAGTGGATGTGACAAGTCTGTAGTAGGGAGAATAAAGGAGAACCCGAAAGCTTTCTATAGCTATGTGAGAAATCAAAGAATGTCTATGACAGGAATAGGTCCTATGAAAGACAAAAGTTGGAAGTTGTGTGTGGACCCTGTGGAAATCGGAGAGGTTGAACTGAGTATTTCTCACGTGTTTTCACTCAGGAAAATGTTTTTATTTTCACAAGAGAAGACAGATTTACAGGCTATTAGACTTGAAAGAATTGAGGTTAGTAATGAGGAGGTGTTATCAATTCTAGAAGGTGTGAAAGTAGATAAGTTCTCTGAGCCGGATGGGATTTGTCCAAAACTTCTCTTGTAAGCTTGGAAGGAAATGGTGGAGCCTTTGGCCTTCAGCTTTGAGTCGTTATTGTGTACAGGTTTAGTAACAGGACTGGAAGATTGCAAATGTGCCATTGTTCAAGAAAGGCGGTAGAAATGACAGAAGTAGTTATAGAGCAGTGAGCCTTACGGCTGTTGCAGCAAATGTTTAAGAAAGGATTATAAGAGATTGGATTTATAATCATCTAGCAAGCAACAATTTGATTGAAGGTAGTCAGCATGATTTTGTTAAGGGCAGGTCGTGTCCCACAAACGGCATTGAGTTTTTGAGAAGGTGTCCAAGCATGTGGATGACAGAAAGGCTCGTGTTGTACATGGACTTCTGTAAAGCCTTGGATAAGCTTCCACATGGAAGGCTATTGAAGAAAATGCCCAGGCTTGGACATTAAAAGGATTTAACTTCACGGATTAGAAACTCGTTTTCTGTAAGAAGGCATCGAGTGATGGTTGTCGGAAAATATTCAGCCCAGAGTTCGGTTACTACTGGTATGCCACGAGGATCTGTTTTAGGACCATTGCTGTTCGTCATTTTTATCCACGACTTGAGCACAGGCATGGGTGGATGGATTAATAAGTTTGCAAATGATGCTAACGACGGTGGAGTGGTGGGCAGTGTGGAAGAATATTGCAGGTTGCAAGAAAACTTTGGATAAACTGCAGAATTTGTCTGAAATGTGGTGAATGGAGTTCAATGCCCATAAATGTGAGATGATTCACTTTGGAAAGAATATCAGGAAGGCAGATTACTGGATCAATGGAAAGATTCTTGGTATTGTGACTATGCAGAGGGATCTAGGTGTAAATTCATTTCGTTCCCTGAAAGTTTCCATTATGGTAGACGGTGCTGTTAAGAAGGCATACGGTGTGTTATGCTTTTATTAGTAGAGCGATTGAGTTCCAGATTGAGTTCCGTGATGTCATGCTGCAACTGTACAATACGCTAGTGCGGCCTCACTTGGAGTATTGTGTGCAGTCATGGTCGCCCAATTGCATAGATCCCTGAAAGTTGCCACCCAGGTTGATCGTGTTGTTAAAAGGCATATAGTGTGTTAGGCGTAATGGTAAAGGGATTGTGTTGCAGAGCCGTAATGTTGAGCTGAAACTATACAAAACACTAGTACATGCGCACTTGGAATATTGCATACAACTCTGATTGCCCCATTACAGGAACGATTTGGAAGAATTAGGAAAGGTGCAGCGGCGACTTACCAGGATGTTTCCTCTTCTTGAACAAAGATCTGATGAGGGAAGGCTGAGAGACTTGGGTTTGTTCTCATTGGAAAAAAAGAAGGTGAAGAGGGCATTTAGTAGAGACCTACAAGATGATCAGAGGATTAAATAAGATGGAAAGTGAGAGTCGTTTTCCTCGGATGATGACGACGTTCGCTTCCATGAGGGGGCATAGCTGCAAATTGAGTTGTGTTAGATTTAAGACAGATGGCAGACGCAGGATATTTACACAGAGAATGGGGAGGGCGTGGATTGCCCTGTCTGCCAATGTAAGTAACTCAGGTTCATTAGTGGCATTTAAACAGTCCTTGGATAAGCGTATGGATAATGATGAGACAGTGAGGGGTTATGGGCTTAGAGTAGTTCACAGGTCAGCGAAACATCGAGGGCTAAATGGCCTCGTCTGCACTGTATATTCTATCATCAACCCCGAAAAAACAGGTACTACGATTTTTGTCAGATGAAGCAGATTCTGCAACGTTTGTTCAAAGTTTCAGCAGCGTGGTGGCATCGCTAAAAGATTTACTGAAGATGGACACAACATTTTGTGGATAGAATAATATCAGCATGCTTTTGAGAATTTAAATCAGTATTTAACACCGCACCAATTTGACTGACTCCAAATCTTTAAAATTCTTCAATGGTGCAATCAACGCTAGCGATATAGGTGTTGGAATTGCCTTTGTACAGGAAAATGATGATGGAATTGAACGGCCCTATGGCTACTTTTCAATGAAACTCAACAACCAACGGAAGTAATACACTGTCATGAAAAAAAAATGCTGAGTTTGTGACTGGCCTGACAAACACTTTAATGTCTATGTGATGAAAAGTGTATCGACCTATTTATTTCATTTTAATGGTATTAAGAATTGGACTAAAAATAAAGTCCTTTTTAAATTTGATGCTTCATTTTATTTTCTTCAGGTGGAGAAGTTATGATGTTTCAAGCTTGCACTGTACGTTTCAGAAAGGGTGAATGCTATTCTGAACTGAGCGCTTACCCGCACCTATGTGATGTGACTAGATGTTAATCCGAGAGAGTAGTGGAAAATTGAAAAAATGCAGCATTTGCCAGTGAAATATCTATTTGACCTGGTTGATATTTTGAGAACAATTCGGA
>NW_025186714.1:0-2973 GCF_004010195.1 Chiloscyllium plagiosum | reverse complement strand
CCTTGTTCTAACAAACAGTGTTTGTGTCTTTTGTTCTTTATTCTTTCAAGTGATCTGCCCATGTAATTTGAGGTGAGATCAGAGTGACTTCCCTTTCAATCGAAGCAGGACTTGACTGAGGGTGGAATCAAGGATCTTGAGCAAAACTGTGATTAATGGGAATTAGAGAACATTCTGCTGTGGTAATGGGAACAATGGGAAAAACAGTCTCTGCAAGTTATCTTCCAAGTTGCATTTCATTTTGACGAGGAACTAATTTGCTCTTCCTTCACAAGTATTTGTTAAAAAATCTTAGAATGTCCCTACAACAGCTCTGTGTGGATTTGCATTACTTGTATTGAAGAGATTCAAGTAGGCAGCTCTCTGGTGACTTTTCCAGAGCTACTGGTGACGACAGATAAACTCTGCCCTTGCTAATGCCTTCCAAAACCCTGGATGAATATGTCCTGTTAAAGAAAAAAAAACAGGAAATTTTAAGTTTGCACACTCGTATCTAAAGTTTCGGAAAAGTAAGACCTTGCTGTATGAGTATAATGCCAGTGACATCAGGAGCATGACAAGACATTGATAACAATTGGAATCGTTAATTCAGTTAGTTATTTACAGATAATTGGTTGTATGATGTCAGTGCCATGGGGTTCAACATTTTCATTATGTGTAATGGTAGTCATTCTCATATTTTTAATTTTTTCATTCAGAAGCCATAATCAAATACTCGAGAGCCAACAGAAATGGCAGCTGCACTGTTCCCTTTCAGATCAGATGAATATCCACAGTCCAAAAGACTAAGTAAGTTGAAAGTGTTGTAAAACCTTAACAGGTTCTGAGCAGAGAGAAACAGATTTAACTTATTGAGTCGAATATGAGTTTTTCCCAATAGGGTAATATCAGGCTTAATATTCTAACTCTGTTTCTCTCTCCAGATACTGGCTCACCTGCAGTGTTTTGCCACTGTTTTCTGTTTATATTACAGATTTGCATTTTCCCCAGTATTCCCTAGCACAGTGATTCATTGGGGGGAGCAGGATGGGAGTTGCATGGTGTATCATTGGTTAGCACGACTGTCTCACAGTAGCAGGGGCCTGTTTTGCTTTCATACTCAAGACTATTTGTATTGAGTTTTCACATTCTCCCCTGTCTGCAAGTGTTTCCTCCGGTGCCCCAGATTCCTCCCACAGTCTAAAGACTTTCAGTGGATTGACCATGCTAAATTGCCCATCTAACACAATTTTGAATATATGCAAACACACAGGTACCACAGACCTGTGGGGAAGAGAATTCTAACTCAAACGGTCCTGAGAGAATTTGTCTTTATCCCTGTTCCTACCGAGGTTAGAGAGTCATTGTATCTTTTTCTAGCCCCACTCTTCCATAGGTCATGACAAATTATCAGTGTAAACAAGTGTGTGTTATGGCAAATGATATCAGTCTCAGACTGTGTTAGGTACAGTGTTAGGAACATGTCAGACATGTTTCTTAGATTTGTAAAAATAATTAATCTAAAACAAAAGCAAAGTTACTCAAAAAACGATGGAAAGATAAATGGCATATAGTTTGAACATTGACGATACGTGTATCATTCTTTATTTTCCTATAAATCTGAGACACACACACATACGTCAGAAAGTAAACAGAAGAAAAAATTCAAACTCTGCAGAATATTAGTTTGGAAGACTTTTGTCCAGATAATAGTTAATTTCATGGCAAAAGGAAAATTGAGGTGGTCTTAATTGTTATTCTGCCTCGCAGACGCTGATGGCAATAGGGTTTCTTCCTGGAATACTTGGACTTAGCTGAATTCCCTTCTCTGCTGGCAGTGGGGAGATTCCAATGAATCCTTAAAAGGAACCCTCCATCAGTGGGAAAGATGCCTGATAGATTTTCTGCTCTCTGTTAAAAAGGCATACGGTGTGTTAGGTTTCATTTGTCGAGCGAAAAGTCTTTTTCCTAGGATGAAGATGTCAGCTTGTACGAGGGGGCATAATTACACTTTTAGGGGTGATAGATTTAAGACAGATGTCAGATGCAGGTTCTTTACGCAGAGAGTGGTAAGGGCATGGAATGCCCTACCTGCTAATGTAGGTAAAAACAATGACCGCAGGTGCTGGAAACCAGATTCTGGATCAGTGGTGCTGGAAGAGCACAGCAATTCAGGCAGCATCCGAGGACAGGCAAAATCGACGTTTCGGGCAAAAGCCCTTCATCAGGAATAAAGGTGATGAAGGGCTTTGCACGAAACGTCGATTTTGCCTGTCCTCGGATGCTGCCTGAATTGCTGTGCTCTTCCAGCACCACTAATCCAGTACCTGCTAATGTAGTCAGCTCAGCCACATTAGGGAAATTTAAATCCTTAGATAAGCACATGGGTGATTTTGGGATAGTTTAGGGGGGCGAGCTGAGAATAGTTCACAAGTCGGAACAACATTGAGGGCCGAAGGACCTGTTATGCGCTTTATTGTTCCATGTTCTATGTTCTATATGTTATTGTCGAGATGAACAAGTAAAGTGATGGATCAATGGCTGTGGCTGTTCAGACATGTTACATTTTCTTCCTCTCTGAGCTGAAACATATAGTAATGTTACCTGAACATCAATCTGAACCATGTAATGTCTGGTTAAACATTCTGCTGATTCCATACTCCATCCCTGTTACCTGCTCCATTTAGGAGTGATTTGTAATTTATCATTTGAAAGTATTTTTATATGTGGTTTCATAATTATTGTGCAATGAATGCATGTCTTCAAAGTACTGTGCTAAAATGAATATATTGTTTTATTAAATTAAATCCTTAGTTTTATTCTCTCATTCTTTAGCTATGCCCAGTACACTCTCCTCAGGGCCTTTTATGGTTCAATGTGAACATCTCGTATTCTCAGGCCTGAAGTGCCCTGACCTTGTAAAGGCCATGAGGGGCATGAATATGATTATTTTCCAAGGTTGGAGGAGTCCAAACCAGCGGGCATAGATTTAAG
>NW_025186713.1:0-2973 GCF_004010195.1 Chiloscyllium plagiosum | reverse complement strand
ACGAACTTTCCAATAACAGAATTTGAGAACATCAGAAACAGGGGCATGTTGTTCACCCCCCAAGCCTGCCTTGCCCTTCACTAAGATCGTGGCTGATCTGCTCCTGGCCTCAAATCCTCTTTCATACCCAATTCTTCATAGCCCTCAACTCTGTGACAGGTCAATATCCATCTACCTCCTCTTCAAATAATTTCATCTAGCTCCTGGAACACTCTTGAGAACAGAAATCCTGACATTAAATACAACCTGTTTGAAGAAAACACTTGCTGCTCCTATATCGTGGCCGATTGCTGTGAACAAAAGAGGCTGACACAAGGTTTCAGGTACAAATGACTGGCCCTGATATCAAGGCAGTGGTTAACTTCTGTTGACATCAAGGAGCTGAACTGAACTGGACTTAATGGGAATCAGAGTAAACTCTCCAGTGTTTGGAGTCAAACATGGCACAAAGGAAGATGTTCATCATCTCAGTCCTGGGTCAGCTCTGTGCGAGATCCTCAGGGTAATCTCCTCTTCACAAACATCTTCAGCTGCTTCATCAATGTCTCCCCACCCTCACCCTCCCCACCATAAGGTCAGAATGTGGGGATGGTCACTGAAGATTCCGCAATGTTCAGAATGTTTTGTCCCCCATTAGCTCCTGAACTGGTCTGTGTCCATATGCAGCAAGACCCAAACACCACTCAGGTTTTTTCTGTTAAAGTGTCTGTAACATTCATGTAACCGCACTGCCTGACACTGCACATTGCCACTGTAAAACAAGCGTTCATTCCACACGTCACGCTGATTTCACAGGAATATGAGGAAGTCATTTAGCCATTGACACTATTGGAGATGAACAGGGACAGCCCATTCGGTGCCTCCAGCCTATTACTCAGGAAGGGAAGGAGTATAGTGTGATGGACCACACCAGAGCGCCTGGAAAATATTTGAAGGCGGTAACCTAAACTCTAATGTTTTCATATTTTAAAGGAAATGTAAAGTGTCTGTTCCAGGTGCAATGTGACTGGTCAAACTACTTGGTGTGAACCAAAACACCATTTATTTTAACACGGAAGATAAAATGAAACCAAAGAAAGGGGAATTTAGAATAACTTAATTCTATTGGACAAGTTAACAGAATACTAGATCTAGGAACTATTGCTAATGAACAGTTCCAATATGGGAAAATCGCATAAACACAGCCCCTGGCAAAAAGGAATATTCAGACACAGATTTTCACAAATATTTCTCCAATCCAGGAATTAAAAACAGCATCAAGAGAAAATTCAGAGAGAGTAGCAGCCAGGAGACATTCACTGAAGCTTCCAACTCTGTGGAGCCCCCAGTAGTTTCTGATGTTACTGAGAAACCAAAACCTAGAGATCCTAATCTGTGAGATCTGACCACACCCGTTTAAGCTGCATTAAAATAAACCCAAGGTCTCCCTAGCTGTTTACTCAAGTGGTCTGAAGTAGCCAGCTTGGCAACGATAGTTCAATCTCTCCCTTAAAACAATCCAGAACAAAATAACCTCTTAAAGCTACAGCATCATCACACTTGTCATCACATCGTGCTGTCAAACAGGAACCAGGGGTAACCCAATCAGGCCTTTGGCCCTGTCCAATTGGACGAGGAAGAAGCCAGTCAGTCCGTTGAGTCACTGACACAGCAATAGGATGAGGCCATTCAGCCCCTTGAGTCACTTACACAGGAACAAGAGGAAGCCATTCAGCCCCTTGATCCACTTATACAGGAACAGGAGGAGGCCATTTCCCCTCAATGCACTTACACAGGGACAGAATGAGATAATTGATGCTGATTCCTGATGAACAGCTTATGCCCAAAACATCAATTCTCCTGCTTCTCGGATACTGCCTGACCTGCTGTGCTTTACCAGCAATCCACTCTCTACTCTGATCTCCAGCATCGGCAGACCTCACTGTCTCCTAATTGATGCTCTAACATGATGAACAAGTGGAGCAGAGGCTACACAGAGAGACTGCTCCACGTTGTTCCTCCTGGCTCCGTTGCTCATGACACACACGTGGGACTTTAACGTTGCTTTCTGGTGTTGAGCAGAGAAGCCATATGTCTTGTGTGAAGTCTCAAGAAGGCATCTTTCATCTCCGAGAAGCCAGCCTGGTGTTCTCTAAGTAGGGTGGAAGCTGGTTAGAATGGCTACCGGTTTCAGATGGAAGGTATTGTGGCTGCTGTTGGGGATTGTGAGCAACATGCATTCAGTACGTTCACACGCCAACTGCACAATAACGTGGGGAGAGTTAATTTAGGCCTATAAACTATTAGGAAAGTCATGTTAGGCTGATGAATGGACTCTCTAAGTTCAAATAATGCTGATCTTGCTCATGTTGATCTTGTCTGGTGCATATCCTGTGCAGTGTAACCTGTATGCCTTCCTCTGTCCAAGTCTATTTCCACCCTATGATCTGCCTGGCCATGCTTACTATGATCTGCCTCCACTTCTCATAAATAAAGTGTTTCCCTGTACTGAGGTACACGTGGCAATAAACCAAACCAATCAATCCTGGTTAAAGTATGGAATTTCTCACCCTGTCAATGTCTCTTTTGGAAATAAGTGATCGCTGCCACTCCTCGTGTTTCAGCGTCAACATTTCTTCGCCTCTCACAGCTCTACAGATTAAACACTCAGATTCTTCACTCTATCCTCATTTTACCATCATCCGTGTTCAGGAGATCATTCCTTACACAAGAGATCAAATCTGTACAGAGTGCTCCTAATGTTCTCTCAGCAAGGCTATACAACAGCAGGAAGATGGCTTTACTTATGTACTCGAATCATCTTACAGTGAAGGACAGCATACCATTGACTGCGCCAATTACTTGCACAGGGTTTGATTCAGATCGGTCAGCATAGACTTGTGAGTGGGAGATCATGCTTCCCAAATGTGTTAGAGTTCTTTGATGAAGAGACCAGGAAGGTTGACGAGGGCAGAGCGGTAAACGTAGTCTCTA
>NW_025186712.1:2007-2973 GCF_004010195.1 Chiloscyllium plagiosum | reverse complement strand
GACCGTAGGTCTGTACAGTGTAGAAGGATGGGAGGGGGGCGATCTCATTAAAACGTAAAGAATACTGAACGGCCGAGATATAGTGGATGTTGGGAGATGTTTTAATTTGCAGGAGAGAACAGAGCCCGAATGCACAGGCTTAGAGTAAAGTGAAGACTCTTTACCGTGGAGATAATAAAACATTTCTTTTGCCACAGTATTGTGAATCTATGGAAATTACTGCAACAGAAGTCTGCGAAATCCAGGTCATTGAATATATTTAAGAAAGAGATTGATGGGTTCTTCATGGTTAATTGGATAATGTCTTACTGGGAGAAGGCGAGAGATTTTTTTGAGAAACTTACCAGCCATGATTGAATGGCAGAGCAGAATCGATTATCTGAATTTCTGCTTATTTTTCTCACGGTCTTCTGTTCCTTATCATCCATTTCTTCCAGAAAATTGGAAAAAACTACAGGCATCATTATATGAGAAGATATGGAGACAAATATAACACAACTATAGTCAGCTTAACTTCTGTCATTGTTAGCATGTTAGATTCTATTATAAAGGAAGTAACAGCAAATCATTTAAACAATGACAATATCATCCAATACACTCAGCACAAATTTAGATTATATTGAATTGTATTGTCTCATGCATGCATTGTTATACAGTGAAAAGTGTTGTTTTCTGTGCCATGCAAGAAGGTCATACCATCAAAGTACAGTGCAGTAACATAACAGAGTGCAGATTTCAATGTTACAGCTTCAGAGAAGCAGCAGAGGAAAATTAAGATGAGAATTTCAGAGGTCTGCTCAAAGGTCTGTTAGTGAAGTGTAAAAAGTTGTTCTTGAATCTGTTGGCATGCGAATTAAAACATTTAAGTCTTCTGCCAGTCGGAAGAGGATGGGAGGTAGTATAAAATGTTCGATAGAGTCAAAATATTTGAATATGTAGATTCATAAGGTATTACAGATTAATCGA
>NW_025186712.1:0-1322 GCF_004010195.1 Chiloscyllium plagiosum | reverse complement strand
TCTTGCCCTCACTCGACCTTCTCTGCTTCTCACAAAACAAACCGAGTTTCTCCTGCTTCTCTGCATTGCAGAACCTGATCACGCTGGAGACATTCCACTACTGAGCCCACTGTCTCATGAAATCATATCCTGCCCTTAACAAATGGAAAAGAACAAATCTAAAGCCCAAAATGGGATTTGAATTCAGAGTGGCTAGCTTGGAGGGAGGGGAGTGTTCTAGGTAGGCTTTTAACACTTCTTATTAGAGCTGAACCATTGCACATTGAGGCAAATTCGCCTGTTCTGTGTTTGTGAACAGTCACTTTAAGAAGTCGAGAGCTCGCAGAGAATTTCAGAGACTATTCACTACAGAGTCTCTGAACCGCTGCATGTAACTCTTGTTATTCATCGATCTCACTGGGATATCGCGGATATTTGTAGGTGTTAATGAAAGCTATGTTCTTGCTCCCCGGAACGTGGCATTTTGATGAGGCGAACACTGATAGCAGGAGGGGGAAAGTTAAATAAACAGCCACAGGTAGTTGCATCCATTAGGAACTGATGTGAAGGATTCTTGACAAAGTGAAGACAGCATTCATCATTTCCAGCCAGGCCTGCTGCTGATTTCGATCCTGCTGGGCTTTGAGATTCACACTGCATCGCAAAGTGGAACCAAAGAGAATGATAAGACATCCAGAAGAAGGGGTAAAAGACAGAGTGAGAGTGCGAAATAAAGGTCGAGTGAGTAATGAGGGACTAAGGGAGAAGCGTTATGGAGTTTGAGAAAGGAAGAGGAGAGATGGGAAGCGACAAGAAATGCAATAAATAAAAGTATTACAGAAAAAATGAGATAGAGACAAGAATGAAGGACAAAGAGACAGGTTAAGGTGGTAGAGAGAGAGTAATGAGGAAGTCTGAATAAAGATAAAAGGGATTAGAAAGCGCAATACAGAAGCGAGAATAATGAAGGACTGAGTGAAAAAGGATAGGCGTTGCCGTATAATGCGGAATAGAGACAGAATTGTACTTGAGAAAGAGAGCAATGAGGGACAGCGAAAGAAGGTGAAGAGGTTTGAGAAATTAAAATAAACAGGCAGAGGAGAATGCGAGAGAGGGAGACCAACATGGAAAAGGAATTGAAAAGAAAATTTACATTGATTGTGAGAGTGTTTGAATAAAAACTTCAGAGAAAGACCAAAACATGTATTGAATGACAACTGCGAGGGAATAAAAATAGCGCCGGTCAAGATCGTAATTGACAGTGAGAGATTGATGAGAGGAGAGAGAGAGAGAGAGAGAGAGAGAGAGACAGAGAGAGATAAGAATAAAATGTGAACAGAAAA
>NW_025186711.1:1429-2973 GCF_004010195.1 Chiloscyllium plagiosum | reverse complement strand
GTACAATTCTGACAATTCACATGAAAGAAGCGACAAGACACTGTGGAAACGGTGCAGAAGTGATTTGCACCGTTTGTCTGGATTGTCTGGATTGAAGAACTTCAGCTTTGAAAGAGTTCAGACAGACTGGCCTTCTTTTTGTGAGAGAGATTGAGAGATTGAGAGGAGATGGTATTGAGATTACAGAAATAATGAGGGGTATGGATTTGGTACACTTAACGAAAAATTTCCCTATGATGGAGGGATCAATCAAAAGATAGACATTGATTTAAGATAAGAGTCATAAAAGTTCAAGTAGCCGAACATAAAAAAAAACTTTATCAGCCAGCGAGTGGTTGGAATCTGGACATCACTGTCTCTATGTGTCAGAGCGGCTGAAATTCTAATAACCTTCAGGCATATTTAATTTAAGGTTTAAGGCATACAACGTTAAATGATTGGAAATAAGATGAGGACAATCAAGCAGGTGTTATTGACAAGAACATGCACAAGTAGCTTGCAGACTCAGTTAGTTCTGACATCCACCGTGTGGCGTTTAGTAACCTCGCTTGTCGCGTGGGAGGCCGGGGTTCATTTTCCCGCTGAGGCGACTCTGACTGTTTTAGGGTTTCAAGGTTTGTGTAAAGATCTGTAGTTCCAGTAAAGGGTGCAGATGGTGTGGGGATGTTCGGTGGTTTTGGGAAGTTGGTTTGCAGCAGTTTCCTCCCCTTTCTCGGTGATATCCTCAAGGCAGATGAAACTCGCGTGAAACGCTGCTGTCCTGCAGCGTTTTGAGTTGGTTTGATTTTCTTCCCACAGCTTTCAGTTGCTGGTTCTTGTCGTTCTTTGCATGTCCCAGTATGTTGGGTCCAGATCAACATGATTTTTGATGGAGTCATTGGATGAGTCTCGTCATTCTAGAAATTCTCTGGCTGCACTCTATTTAGCTTGTCCTATTATTTTTGTGTTGTCCCAGTCGAATTTGTTGTCCTCGTCATCGATGTGCATTGCTACTCAAGACAGCTGGTTGTGTTGTTTACTGGATCCTCCAGAAATACTTTCCAACAATAGATATTCCCACAGATTCATTGTCAAGAACAACGCGAGGAGGACATGCCATGACCCAACACACCAAGCACTCTACATTATAGATAAAAAAAATCTCGGCACGTACAGCCAGACTCCTCTGACCACTCGGATTTATGAGGCAACATAAACCGAAAGCCACGTTTGACAACAACTCACCAAAACATGGACCCAATACCCATCATCTGCAGGACGAATTTGAACAAACAATGTTGCACGTAGTGACTGCAGGAAACATTATAAAGGACAGAGAACTCACGATACGCATTCATTTAGATCAACTTGACAGAAAACAACACTGCCAGGTGTCATCAGTAGGTTGACTGATGACACTGAGTGTTGCTGATTCCGTGGCTGGAAGCTCGTAATGTGTGAGATGTATGGAGAGTGTCTTGCTGGAAAAATACAGCAGGTTAGGCAGCATCCAAGAAGCAGGAGAATGGACGTTTCTGACATGAGTACTTCATCAGGCATTCGGG
>NW_025186711.1:0-1378 GCF_004010195.1 Chiloscyllium plagiosum | reverse complement strand
AGGAGGACATGCCATGACCCAACACACCAAGCACTCTACATTATAGATAAAATAATATCTCGGCACGTACAGCCAGACTCCTCTGAACACTCGGATTTATGAGGCAACATAAACCGAAAGCCATGTTTGACAACAACTCACCAAAACATGGACCCAATACCCATCATCTGCAGGACGAATTTGGACAAACAATGTTGCACGTAGTGACTGCAGGAAACATTATAAAGGACAGAGAACTCACGATACGCATTCATGTAGATCAACTTGACACAAAACAACACTGCCAGGTGTCATCAGTCGGTTGACTGATGACACTGAGTGTTGCTGATTCCATGGCTGGAAGCTCGTAATGTGTGAGATGTATGGAGAGTGTCTTGCTGGAAAAATACAGCAGGTTAGGCAGCATCCAAGAAGCAGGAGAATGGACGTTTCTGACATGAGTACTTCATCAGGCATTCGGGCAAAACGTCGATACTTCTGCTCCTCCGATGCCGCCTGACCTGCTGTGTTTTCCAGCACCACACTCTCGACTCTGATTTCCAGTATCTACAGTCCTCAACTTTCTCCTCCGTCTGCAGCATTAGTTAGGTCCTTGTGTGAGGGAACTATTGAGATCACCAATGGAAAATTCGATTGCTGATTGAGAAATACAACCAGTTCCGCAGCCGAAAAGAGTGTTTCTGTTGTTTTACCTGGCTTACAATGTGTGCTTCTGTGATCTCAGAGTTTGCAGTACCCTGGGGAACTGCTGCAGTTATCTGCGTTTGGAACTGAGATGCTATTGATGCTGTTTGACTTGTTCTTGATTTGTGCAACAATAACACAGTGACGGATCAATTGATATTGCAAGAAGGCAGACAGGCGTGGAAAATATCGAGGTTCTTTGGCATTTGATCAGAGATTACCGAGATCTCGGAGAAAAGAATGTTGAATTCTTTCGGGTCGTGATGAAGAACAAACAGGGAAATAAGTCACCAGCGTGTACAGTTTACAAGGACACACTCAAGAACCAAAATGCGAAATAAAACGTACAAAATGAGGTAGACAGATGAAGGATGAATGTAATCATGGGAAACCAGACTTCCACTCCCCAGTTACCCAATCCCACTCCTATCCCCATTGTAAACAAATGTTAGAGAGCCATAAACATCAACGTAGTCCATTGGAACAATCTAGGTCTTTTCTAAATTTTCGATTTGTTTCAGTTACTTTTGTTTCCTGGGAAACCATCACTTTCATTGTTAGAATTCGGAAAGGAAGCCATCCTTTTTGTCAGGGAAAGAATATGATTATAAACCTTGTTTGTGCCAAGTATAAGATTCCTCTGTGTCACACGTTTCTTCTATTTCTCTCGATTTTAATAGTACTCTGTCTTTTG
>NW_025186710.1:1396-2973 GCF_004010195.1 Chiloscyllium plagiosum | reverse complement strand
TTCCATGGGTATATGAATAGGAATTGTTTGGAGAATATGGGCCGGGTGCTGGCAGGTGGGACTAGATTAAGATGGGATATCTGGTCGGCCTGGACGGGTTGGACCGAAGTGCCTTTTTCCATGCTGTACGTCTCTATGATTCTATGGCTCGTCAAGTGAAAAAGTAAACGCACGTAAGGTCAAGGCAGCTAAGAACAGAAGGTGCCCTGGAGGAATATTGGAAGAGTGTGAATATTGGAAGAGGAATCAAGAGGGCTGAAAGGAGTCAGGAATTAACGTTAGCGAGCAGCATTGAGGAGAATCTCAAATCCTTTTATCCTTATATAAGACTCAATTGGGTAACTATAGAAAGGATTGGTGCACTAAAGGATAGTTAAGGAAGACTGTGTATCGAAACTGGGAAATGGGTGAGATTATGAAGGATTACTTTGCATGAATGTCACTGAGGAGGTGGAATTATTAATTTTGAGATTGGAGATGGAAGATTGATTGCTCTGGATAACATTTATATAAGTTGGGAAGATGTGTTGGATAGGCTGGAGGTTATTCAGATGGATAAATCGCCAGGAAGGAATAGGATCTATCCCAGGTTGCTGAGGGAGGCGACAGAGGAAATAATTGGGACACTAACATATATTAGCACTGTCCTTAAATACAGGTGAGGTGCCGGTGGACTAGAGGGTTGCTCACGTTGTCACCCTGTACAAGAAGGATAGTAGGTATATCCCTGGCAACTACAGACGAGTGAGCCTGTGGTCAGTCGTGCGGAAGTTGCTGGAGGAGGTACCGAGGGAAAAAATCTATTTATATTTGGAAAAGAATGGACAAATCAGTGAGAAAAACATGACTTTTTTTGGGGGGGAGTTCCTGCCTTATCAACTTAATAGAGTTCTTTGACTAAGTTGGTAGATCAAGGAGGAGCTGCACATGTTTTATATGTGGACTTCAGTAACGTGTTTGGTTTTGTTCCCCACGGAAAACTAAGAGAAAGTGAAGTCACATGGTATGCAGAGTGCTCTAGTTCAGTGGATAAAGGACTGGCTGAGCAACCACAGACAGAGAGTGGCAGTTGAAGATAGTCTCTCGTAAAGGAGAGAGATGACCAGTGGTGAGCCACAGGGATCAGTGCTGGGGCCACTGTTGCTTGTGATATATATATATATATATATATATATATATATATACATAATCTGGAAGAAGACACTTTTGGAATGATCAGCAAGTTTGCAGTTGACACGAAGATTGATGGAGCAGCAGAAAGCACGGGGACGGTCAAATAATACAGTAGAATATCGATACACTGGAAAGTTGGGAGGAAAAATGACAGATGGAGTTCAATCAAGCCAAATCTCAGATGTTGCATTGTGGAAAAATAATTCTAGAGCGAATTATACAATAAATTGAACAGTCTTGGAAAGAGTTGATGAGCAAGGAGATCCGAGAGTTCAGGTCCATTGCACCCTGAATGTTGCAGCACAGGTGGATAGCGAGGTCAATAGGGCATATGGTATGTTTGCCTTGATCGGACGTGGTATTGTGTGTAAGAGCTGGCAGGTCATGTTAAAATTCTACACGAC
>NW_025186710.1:0-1247 GCF_004010195.1 Chiloscyllium plagiosum | reverse complement strand
AGGGACGGAGGACGTCTTCCTGTGCTGTAACTTTTCTTTGTTCTTTGATTGTGTCAACGTGCGTAGGTGTATGCATGTGTTTGTGTTCGCCTGTAACAGTCCATACCTATATGGCTAATTGTGTGTGTACATGTTGTGTGTATTAGTGTGCTTATCGATGTTTACGTGTATCTCTGCCTACATCTCTGTTTACTGATGTGCTCTGTACTAAACAGATTTTCTTAGTTGTTTTTCACGACAATACACTGAAGCTGGGGTCAAAGCCCATCTCTCCCTCTCCCTTTCTGTGCATTTTGTGATAAGAGGTATACAAAGCCGCCCTCTTCTAGCCTGCCACACCACAGCACAAATGGTAAATTCTGTTTCTTGAAAATACATCAGCTACTATGACACATTACACGTCTGTTTGGTTTTTTAAATAGTGTCCTTGGACGCACAGGGCAGATTCATCTGATACGTAGTGATGTTGTTCCTGAAATATTACTACCAACATCGGGTGCGTTTCTGGACATTTCAATCGTTTCTCAAATTTGAAAGACTGTCTTACAAACATTACAATTTAAAGGACGTAGAGTAAAATGCATCTTACCTTTCTGCAAATCCGTTCACTCAGAATTGCTCGGCTGCAACTGCAGTGGAAATACCCTTTAACATGTGTACTCCGTGTCAGTAAAAATGACCAAAGACAAATCATTTCCAATTTTCTGACTGAACACAGACATTTTTCTACATTGGCATTTTCCACTTTGAGGGGCTTCAGACCAATTGCAATCCGCTGCATTAATAGTTCTCTTTGGTGGTTTGAAAATGTTATATAAGGGTAGCTCCTTCCCTGAATATACGCTGCGGTGCCTCCACCAGTGATGGGTCTGTCCTGCCGGTGGGACAGGATATTCGCAGGAGTGGTGATGGGGCTTCACGAAACCTTACCCATCTGATCTGATTGTGTGTGTATGACAGTGTTTGACTGTTTCCTTACCGAGTCAATATGAGGGATAAAGTCGACAATGGAGGGAATACTAATGGGTAAAATACTGAATGATAGGCACTTTGTCTGAATGTGCGCTTTATTCTCAAAACAGATTGAGGAAATCAATGCATATATTGAGGGAAATTGATTTGTTTAATGACATTAGCGAGATATGACTACAGGGTAACCGATATTGAGATTTGAATATCTAGAACACTTTATAGTGGGGAGTGTTGGTCAGAAATGAAAAGGTGTTGAGGAGAAATAGCTGAATAAG